>NW_027271710.1:0-135676 GCF_040938485.1 Diadema antillarum
CCTGCATCAAGCCACCAGCCAATAAGAGCACTCTGATGAAGCATTACTGCGAGTACTCAACAGCACTGTAGTTATTAGCAGGTACCACACAGAAACAGGGGTAAATATTGCACACCTGGAACTCAATTTTACCACACACTGGCATACAACCAAGAAGCACGCATTGCAGACAGCCCCAGCAGACAGAACCCATGATATTCTCTACAAGGATGCACATTTGACTCCCAGTGACAAATATGATGATACAGGTAAGGGTTTCTCTTCTAGGAAGGTATGAATGAAATGTAACTACAATCCATGTAAGAATTGTGCTTTTTGTAGAGCTTACATTAAAACTCATGTTATGTAGGTGGAGACAAGGTAAAACATTCAAGATCATTTTGGTATAGGATGGAGACCTGATTCTCACTGCAGACTTTACCAAGCATTTATCAAAGTGATAGTGCATCAATAAAAACATACTGTAGTATTTGGCCAAAGATAAGACACTGGAAAGTAGGACACCAACTGCTACTTGTCTTTGGTACAGGGCACATTGATATCGTAAACATTGCATTTACCGGTGAATTACTGAAATGACAAAAGCAGATTCCACATTTGAACCTATGCATGACATTTCCAGCAATTGACCTCATTGCCTTCTATTTCAAGTCGGGATAAAATCTTCACAAACCTTTTGCTGCCCTCTTGTGACGGCAGATCAGTGAGACGGTTGGAAGCACCATCAGCAGCAGCTCTCAGCACAGCTCGGTCCCATACTTTTGTCAGGAGGGGCTGGAGGTCAGCCAGGGGTCGATTCAGAGCAATCACAGCTACCTTATCTGTGGAGAATGTACCAGAAGTACAACACTGATCAGCTGTTATAAACAATCGATAATGGCCGCATGTGGCACCCTGGGGTTACAACTACACATTTACCATTTTGTTGAAAAATCATATCTATTATTTTATTCAACACTGTCTCCTGGGTTACCACGAACTGGATGAAGATAATAGTTGTGTTAGTGATCTTAACACAACAATAAATGAATGCATATACATCAAACAAGTCAAATGACTTAATCAATTCTTTTTCACTCTATGATTATGGTACCAAGCAGTAAACTGTTCAGGATCATTATGATCAGTCCCTACAAAACATGGCCAGTCAAGAGCCAAGTTTGTGGATTAAAATTATATCTTTCTGAATTACTGTCCAAATTTATGACAACATCTTTGAGAAGTAGTTTACAACTTTCATTATTATCATCATCAATATCAATGTTGTAATAATGGCTAACACATCATAACAGGGATTAATTGGCACTGCGATCGTTAAATCCAATCTAAAAAAATCTGGCCACCAAGACAGCAGTGTGTATCTGTACGTGACGAATAAAGATGAGCTATACAATGCCACAACACGGGATATGATGGTACCCAGGGTTTCAGTGAGCCAAGTAATCTCATGAAAGACATACGTTGTAGTTTCCACCCTCTCATGCCTAACATGATAAAATCCTATTAACATTGTATGTAAACATGTCTATGGGACTCAAATGGTTAAAGATAGTATAGCACATGGCAGTATTGAATACCAAGATGTAAGTAATGCCATCCTAGAAACTAATCAATCGCTTTATTGGCTGTGCAATTTCATAATTGTCTACAAGAGGTGGCACTCTTTGGCAATAATATTCGCTTTTTAAAATTAGACGAGGCATGACTCTTAAAGGGTTAAAACATTTTATCAACCAACTTCCCTTTTGGCTACAGGATTATATCTGAAGATACCGGAGGCAATCAAAATTACAGATAAACATTTACACAAAGACAGACATAAAGCCTCCCCCCCCCCCCCCCACCACCACCACACACACACTCACACACCAACATATAATATGTACATGTAAAGAAGTGTGTGTGTGTGTATTTTTTTTTTTTTTTTTTATTAATCTGGAGTGGTTATGTGTAATGGACCCTCAATTACACTACACAAAACTGAGGGGATCCATGGGTTTATAATACCACAAAAGAATTAATTCTTTTCCAGTCTAAACCCCTAACCTTGTCTTACTTGCATGAACGCTCTCTATTAATCCAAAATGTAGCATTATCAGAATACTAATGCAAACAAGTTCAAGCTTTACTGAATTCCACTCATTGTCTCCTTTTTGAACTCTAGCTTTGATATCTACTCTAGGGCAACAAGTCAAAAAAAACCACAAAAATGCCTTTTATTCTGCATTGCCTTTTATTGTGCATTTCATATATCAACAGGTATCTATACATGATTTGTATAGATCACTGCACCAGATCAGCTAGCCATAATCTGGTCCTCTACTGCCATAGCTGAGTCATAAGGTAGTTGGTTGGTACTTTAAATCATGACCTACCCAACCATCACAAGAAATTATAATCTCCATTAGCACCTAGGAACTCCTAAAATATGTGGAGTTTATGATCAAGCAGAAAGATTCATGAAACACTCTGTGAAAGACTGGGAAAATTTTGATTGTTAAAAAGAAATATGCTTCTAAAATTTGGGTTATGCCATGTGATGTTTACCCTTTCTAGGCAGGAGCTCTATAATTTGTGATGAAACATTATTAAAAGATAATATAACAGGCATTTAAACAATAACACCACCACCAACAACAACAACAACAAAATTATCTAATTATACACATTAAAAGATCACTTGACTTGAACCTCTTCCTGAGGCATGGTAATAGTGAGGCAGATATGTGAAAAAGATGCTCACATCCAGCGGAAAGTATGTAATTTTGCATATACGGGTATTTTGGGGCGCTGATTTCAAAAATTGCCGGATCCAAGAGATCTGGCCATGGGGTCGGCCGCCATTTTGAATTCCAATATGGCCGCCGTCAAAGATCCCGATCTTTAGTTCTGATGACATAAGCCATTGAAATTTGATACATAAAAGAATGGTGGTATGATGACTTCAATAATAGACTTATTTGATATATATTGATTGATAATGCTACTCTGTGTATTGACTGAAGACTAGAAAAGGATGTCACAGATTGAGGTTTTTCATTGATTGCAGGAATCCAATGACATTGACAGTACTTCCTATCTCCAAGGTTAATAGATTTCAGCTCAGCATGGATTGCTAGCCTGATGAATTTCATTAATTTATGTCCCTCTACCTGGCTTTATCATCCTGGTGATGTTACCCGTAATAAATCAAGTCTGTGGGGGCTATGCACTCTGGGCAATTGATGCAAACCTTGGTGATATTTGATTAATATTACAGGATATGACCATCTACCACTTATGATTTTCAGTGTTTGTTTATCACATAGAGTGGTTGCTTGAGAATTAATTCATGGAAACAGAGACAGTAGTATATTTCTTCATCAAAAGCTTCACAATAATTCTCAGCATTATTAAGGAGTGAATCAGTATGTTTAGTACAACCCAATCATTAATACAGCACTATGTGGCACACCAATATTTGTGTGCAAATGATATTTCCTTATGGAACAGAATTTCATAACAGGTTTTCTATAGCTGCATTCCAAAACATGTTTTCTGGTGGAAGCCACACAAAGCCTCCAGTGACTTCAGTTAATCTCCAGCCATCCATATGTCCAGCCAAATCTATCTATGGAGAGCGTTTGACAAAATATCTGCTCAAATGAAATAAGAAATAATCACAGATAATGAAGATTAGCTTCCTCTTGATGAAATAAGCATTGAATAACTGGTTACCTAAGTTGAAGTCACACATGTTAGTTGAGCCGTCACTCTTTTGAGCAATTTTGATACTCCTGCTATTGATCTACAGAGTGGCTATGCAATACCCCATACATCTATTCAACATACAGTCCTGTTTTCCTCACACACACACACACACACACACACTCACACACACACACACACAAGTCATTTTGAGTTTGTTACCAACTTCAAGCATTTCCTGTATTACTTTCATCCTTGTCCATTCACTCAACCTAGTCACAGCATCAGCAAATCTTCAAAAACCGGTTTAGAAGTAAATACCATCATGGTGCACATTATCAAACAGTTATGCCATAATAAGAAAGAAAGCAAATTCATAATCATTATGAATTTTCATGGCTTTGAAATGTACTATACGATAAAAACGAAAACCTCTGCCGAATTTCTGTTTTGTTTTGTGTGGTGTTTTTTTTTTCCTGAGAAAAGGGTGAGTCGAAAAGAGGAAAATTATCATCGATCATACCAATAAGACGAGAACTCTTGGGATAAGGATGAAAAATTAAGCCGTATCAGGGGACCATTAATTTGAAAAGAATTATGGTTACCCATAACGCACTGAGATGATTAATCACAGTCATCACTGTACGATCCTCATGCGGCATAGAGACAGTTGTATATAGCTAAAGAAACTGAAAATACACTGATATTAAGAATATCATCGCTAAATTCCACACTGCGCTGTACCTAATTCATTAAGAAATCTTCTTTCATAATAGGCGAAAAGAATTAAGAGGACAAGTGGGATCCTAATCGTGCGGCACTCCTTTTCAACTTTGGGAAAACTTACCTTTACATTCCATCGTGCTTATAATACAGACAGGACAAAATGTGCTTGTTTGTTGGGTGGGTTGTTGCTTTGTTTATTTATTTATTTATTTTTTTGAAAGTGGATCAACAAACAAGAGAAGTTAGGAATTACAAACTACCACTGCTTGAAAAGAAAGTGTTTCTAGCAATGTATGTGTGTATGTGTGTGTGTGTGTGTGTGTGTTTGTTTGTGTGTGAGTGATGTGTGTCAGATACGGAAATATTGATATAATGTCATTGCCTTATAGTCTCTCATTGGGTTGCACACAAATCTCAAGTTCTTTTTTTTCAAGTTCATCAATTGAATTATGACTGCATCAACTCATTCAAGAGATAATAATGATTGTTTTAATTACTTTTCAAATTATAGTCTTTTGAGGAGAGATATCAAAATGCTTTCAGAATTGACTAACAAGAAATTAATCTTAGAATTAATAATTTTTCAAATTATACTCTTTTGATGAGAGATATCAAGTTGTTTTCAGAATTGAGTAAAAAGAAGTTAATCTTAAAATTATTTTTTCTTTCAAATTATACTCTTTTTAGGAGAGATATCAAGTTGTTATTTAGAATTGACTAAAAAGAAATTAATCTTTAAAAAAAAAGCTGCTTCGTGACACTCGTGAGACAGTGACATTATTGCATTCAGTGAGAATTCACTTTTAGATTCCCCATGGAACACCATTCAGAAGATTCTTGTTGATGCAGCTAAATGGGTGATCAATCCTCATTCGTTGTGTTCTCAGACATATTTATTACTGATATTGAAATTGTTACCTGTCAGTGCATTTTATCTTTGTATTTTTTTTTCTTTTACTCGATTTAGGAGAATAAATAGATACGACAAACAAGTAAAGCATGGAATGGAACGAAGTTTGCCTCCAAGCACGGAATGCAAACGTTGCGGGTCTCTACTTGAAGGTGAGGGCGAATTATGGGTAATGGGAACACCGTGATCCCATGAGCGCCACATTATTTCGTCTGGAACCTGGGCTGCTGCACGACTCGCTTTTATGAGAATGGCGAGCGGACTCATACGTAAATATTTACGTCTAAGAAACTCGGCTTGACATAAAGTGCCCTTAGTAAGTGTTACCATCTTCAAAAAGATCAACCGGCAGAGATACAAGGCACTGATGGAGACGAGGATGTGGAAGAGGGATTACCGAGTATTCTTCTAAACAGGGCCGATCTCTTGTGCATGGTATGATAACTATATCATGAACAATTATTACGTCATTAGATGCCATGTGATTCTCAGATAACGTAAGGAGGAAATGGGCGGAAAAGAGTACAATACACACATCTAATAAATGAATAAGTGCTTGGTACTGCAAAATCGGAAAATAGCATTCAACGTCTGTGTTGAATGCTATTTTCCGACACATCTAATACTGTCATATGCTTTTTTATTGTCACGGACAACATTCACTGTACCGAGTATGTCAATGGGCAGTAAATTGACTTTAGTCGAGTGAGACCATTTTCTTGTCCGTCACAGTCACAGTGGTATGGCCACAGAGAAAACTAAAAAAAAACTCTACAAAATGGTATAGGGAATTTTTTTTTTTGCGTGATCAAAGAGCACTTTCTGGAATATTCTTTTTTCTTCACTCTATCAAATCATTTTTATCAATGTGTTTTTCTTGCTTTGTAATCCATTTGCATTCACTGAATTCACCCCATTAATCATGGTGGATTTTTTTTTTGGGGGGGGGAGGGGGCAAATAATTATTGTCCATACAGGTGAAATCGATCTTAACTTGAGGTGGTGATCGTGTACTTATCTTTTTCAGAATAAAGCGAAGTGGAGGAAGGTGGTATACCTAATGAGGTACGATCATATCTCCTCGGTGATGTAAACAGGTGGGAGGGAGAGGCAAATGAGCTCCCTATTATGAGCTCCCTCATGGAGACATCATATGATATTGATATTCTTGTTTGATACCTTTAAGATTTATTATGTTTGATTCATGTCAGTATTGTCTGGGGCAAATTATTTGTTGTATAGGGCCCCATTTTTTCTCTCTCTTCATTTTTTAAACACAACAACAGAGACAAATGATATTCTTATACGCAAAGTATAAATCTCGATACTCTTCACCATGCTATCAAGAATATGAAAACCTGTGCTTTCCTTTGAGTGTGCTGTCATTGCTTTCAGAAGTCAGGGAGGATGGTGATCGAGATCAGTGTTAACATAAACATGATCACACAATATCATAATAGCAGGGGCGGATCCAGGAATTCTGTAAAGGGGGGGGGGCACAACTAATATTTCTGGTGCCACTTCCGGGTTTCATTTCTTTTTTTCCTTTTTATTTCTTTTGTTTTTAGCGAAAGATAAGGGGGGGGGGGGGGATCCGCCACTGTAATAGAGCGCAAGTTATTATCAAACCCACACATACAGAGAATGGAACAACGAAATTCCCGCGGTTTTTTTGTTTGTCTAAAGACCAAAGAGTGTCGAACATGAATAGAGAGGGAAAGTCCCCAAAGCAAATCAAGAAATCTGACGATCACGATCATCAATATCTTAACATGGACAACACAACAACAACAACAAGGGGCAAAATCATATATTTCCTGGAGGTACTGTCCAAACCCTTTTGAAAAACAGAAAACAAAGCTTATACTAGTAATATAAATAGCAAAAATCAAACAAGCAAGAAGATAAAAAAATGCAGGACCCCCCCCCCCCCAAAAAAAAAAAAAAAAAAAAAAAAACCTTCTATGTGGTTAGACCACGTAGACATTGGTCCAAACTATATATTGGTATACCCGAGTAAGCATCTTTTCGGATTCAGAAGCATGGATACATGCCGTTGAAATAACGAGTTTCATGCAGTCGTCAGTGTATTGTTTTATCATATTTCTCAAAATAAACAATGCATTTTTGGAAACACAAAATATTCAACGTATACACAAATGGACTTACTTTAATCTCATAAAAGAAATATGCAGTATGAAATTGTACATTCAGGGGGATGCTGATGAGTATGGTATAATACATTGTAAATAAAAACAGCGAGAGATAAATATGAAAGAAGCACATGAAAAGCTATATAAGGCTTGCGTAATGGATCGAGGAATTGCAGGTTTCCAGGGAAATATAAGTTCATGGCATCAAAATGGGGATCGGAAATTATTCAAAGCTGACCGAAACAATAAGTGACATAAAAAAGACCCCTCAATCCCCCCCCCCCAAAAAAAAAAAAAAAAAAAAAATCTGTATTGAAGCACAACCACGATGTAGAAATATATAACAGCGTCATATCAAGGTATAACTCACTAAAATTCACAATAATTGTGTATAGTGCAAGCCATAGACGCATTAGTGACACTATGGAACCTGACTGATTATAAGTTGTTTTTTATCTATGATAGGGTCCTTCTTATACAACAGAGTTAATTCAATGTGAAAATTATATAATAAGAATGTATAAAATTATATTCTAAAGCATTACGAGATGTATTCTATTTCAAGAGGCAAATCATTCCACTGTTTCGGTCCTTCGAACATAATTACATTTTGAACGTAATCTTATGGTATTACGAGTAGACTCCATTAAATTTAGCCATGTGTTCCTCCGCGTGAGTTCTAGGGCTGTTGCATTTGTTTGTCGCTACTAAGTTTGTGGATCTATATGAGTCAATGTCATTGACGTACATTGACAGCGAACTCAACTGCATGTTCACCAAGTACATATTTACTTGCTGCACAATACTACAAAGACCTCGAAAATTGTTTGGAAAAGAAAGACGAAATGGAAAATGTTAAGAGGAAAGGGAAAGAAGACACAAGAATGAGGAAGAGAAGAAGAAGGATCGAGAGGAGGAGTTTAAAAAGAGAGGAAAAATAATTAAGATTTTAACGATGGTAAAGGTGATGACCGTCTGCATGATGATGGAGGAGACATGATAAAGTACACAAGAAAATTAAAACATATCAGGTGAGTTACCATGTCATCAAACCGAAAAAATGAAAAGGAAGTCAGTACAGTCGACAAAAAGGAGAACAATTTGAGAACACAACAGGTTTGTGTCAGTTCAATCCCCCCCCCCCAAAAAAAAAAAGAAACTCACGCACACACAAATAAATATCATTACGACAACTAACATGCAAATACCTCATTGTAAAACATGTGACTAACGGTGAAAGGTATATATATACAAACATGTTGCTTGAACTTCGAATGTATGCACATCATGATAAGCCCCACACATCATGCATGGAGATTTCCGAAGAGAGATAATGGAGCAGATTGTCACTGGCATCCGATGAACTTCCAGCATTTATTGGGATCTTTCATGTTTGCGTTGTGGTTTTGTTTACCCTTGAAATAAGAACGTGCTCTCAGTATGGAATTAAGTAGGATGTGTAGTCCGCGGGCGCTCGAATTGATAAAAACGTTTAAGGCAGAGTGTTTTGTGGTTGTGGGTCACGTCTGCTTTTAAGTACCACTGTTACTGCATTAAATGTAAAGCTAGCAATAGATTCGACAAAATGTTATTACATCATTTAGTGGTAATGGATGCATTGCCGTTGTGATGATGGCTTTGTCCTCGACAAGCTCTAGAGTTATAGATCCACCGTAATAACAGTGAAGTAATTGAAAAATTTGCCAAAAAGCTGCTATCGCATCAAATAACAGGTCGCTATTAATGAGTCAGGGATTGGATAGTGAAGTTGAAGCCTAGGGTAAAGATTTATCTTTCCTTTCTGCTCAATTGATGTAACGTATCCTCATTATTACCAGTCTATTACGTTATTATCAGTGCTATTGTGGCAATCGTTGTCTTTGTATTGCTCTTAACTATTGCTATCTTGTTTGTAATCATTGCAAAGTACAGTCATATCTCTCTAAAAAAAAATCGAGTGAAAATATTCACTCTTAAAAGAGTTAATACAAAAAAGAGTGAATTTAGAGTGAAATTGGAGTGAATTATGTGTGAAAAATTTTCACTCATTTTGGAGTGACCTCAAGGATCACTCGAAGATTTTGGAGTGATCCCTGAGGTCACTCCAAAACGAGTGAAAACGAACATTTTTACTCAAAATTCACTCCAATTTCACTCTAAAATCACTCTTTTTTTGCATTCACTCTTTTAAGAGTGAATATTTTCACTCGATTTTTTTTAGAGAGCACAACAATTTCTGGTCCTGTTTTATACCACTATAGAGTGGTTGTATAGTAGTAGTAGTAGTAGTAGTAGTAGTAGTAGTAGCAGTATATAGGAGTAGGAGTAGGAGTTGGAGTAGTAGTAGTAGTAGTAGTCATAGTAGTAGTAGCAGTAGCAGCAGCAGTATATATAGTATATAGTACTGTAGTATAGTAGCAGAAGTAGTATTAGTGGTATAGTGGAAATATCAGCGATAAAAATTGAGGTGGTGGGTGGTACATAGTTGAAGTATTACTAGTCATTAGTTGCTGCCATTATATATATACTACAACCACAATCACCACTTACTATACACTCGTACAGTACTAAGAACAACATGAAAAACAACCAAAAACACAGCCATTGCTGTACTACTTTTTACTCCCACATACCGTTGCTTCTGATACGCAATATCATGCTGCTGTAACAACTTTTACTCTTCTCTGATTACCCATCATCATCATCTTTTCATGACCAGTGAGACCGTCATCTTATCAACAGTGCCGTCTTCGCTCAACAACATCCTCCATCGCACCTCCTCCTCCTCCTCCTCCTCCTCCTCATCATCATCATCATCATTGTCGTCCTCATTGTCATTATAATAGCATCAGTGGTATAGAGGACAGCTGCAAGTAAACACTCATTGGATTATAGGATTTGTTCATCTTTGCTTTCTATGATAATTATTATGTCATGCTCACCGTTCAATTCTCAATAAAGCCTGCATGCATGGTGTTTTTTTTCCTCTTCACACCAAAGTACTCCAGATTGGGCCAGATTTGTGACGAATTAGTAACGGAGAGGCAATCAGAGTTATGACCTCTGGAACGTTACAAAAGAGATTGTAATACTATATCATACAAAAAAGGAGTTATGGATTGTTTCAAGGCGATGACACCATTGTTTCTCTAATTGGCTTATTTTCATGAAACTGATTTCACCCTTTCAATATGATGAAATCGTGAGAAATGTTAAATACCATAACTTACTTCACTGATACAATATCCGATTTTTTTTTAACGGAAAGTCTATCATGAGACAAATATCAGAATGATATCGAATATCACTGAGGAAAGTTATAATATCCAACATCTCTCACATTCATTGTACAGTGCAAATGCATGTTGATTTATGTTGATTCGTGGTGACGTCATCATGACGTATGCGGACGAATGGATCATCTGAATACGTGGCATATGTTTGGTGATGATTTTCCTTCTAATTTTCTTCAGACTATAACTTGGATAGGCCAGTAATAAAATGAAATGAAATATTATATAACAGACAAATGAATAAATCCTAACCAAGATTTTATCTTTGACATCATTAATTTTATCAATCACTGGTTAACAAAAATCATTGCATGGAATCATGCAAGATATGCTCAAGGGGAAGTTTTTTCGTTAATTATTATCATACTTTACCAGTGATTGACGGATGATGTTATGGACAGAATCTTGATTTTGAAAGTCTCCCCCTTTTTCTTCTTCTTCTTCTTTTTTTTGAGGGGTAAATCTGATGTAAAACAGAAAAATGCTATGAAATACACGACATGATTATATAAATATTCTTTTGGCCACATGAGTGTTGATCAGGGTATCATAAATCAATACATATCAACATGCATTTGCATTGTATTTGCATAGTCCTTTTAAGGGTTACAGTAAAATCTCAGTGTGGAGAATAAAAGGACAAGTCCATCTTCATACATGTGGATTGAGTGAACGCAGCAATATCAGTAGAACACATCCAGTGAAAGTTTGAGGAAAATCGGACAATCCGTTCAAAAGTTATGAATTTTTGAAGTTCCTGCATGCTCAGTCACTTCTTAATAAAAAGACTACTACAGCTTGTGATGTCACATGTGTAGAACGATATATAGGAAATATACAGAAAACTCAACATATTTTCACTTTTCTCGCATAATAAAAGAGCACTTGACCTGCCTCTTTCAGAAGCAGGGGGGTAATAGTATTACCCTTAACATATGACAGTGACAAGTCCAGGAAATGTGCACTTGCATAAAAAAAAATCGTGAAATTATCTTTATATTTTCCTAATATCGTTGTACGCATGTGACATCAAACACTGTAGCTGTCTCCTCATCCAGAAGTGACAGCGCAGATACTTTAAAAATTCATAACTTTTGAACAGAGTGTCCAATTTCCCCCAAACTTTCACTGATGTGTTCTACTAATATTGCTGCATTCACTCAATCCACATATACAATAAGGTGGACTTGTCCTTTAAATGCATGCTATTATAAGAGAGTGGTCTCGGTGACGTAAAGCGTATGCATTCACAGGCCCGTAGCCAGGATATTTCAAGGGGGGGGGGGGGGGGGGGGGTGCGGTCACTAAAAAAACGGACCTTCGGTACCAATACCAATGATGACACACACACACACACACACAATTATATATATATATTCTTTGGACGACCGAACTACAAAAGTTGTTTAAGAATTTGCGCGCGAAGCGCGCCGCAAATTGTGAATTTTGACTGTTTTAATGACGTTTTAAAGTCTCGAGGAAATTTGTATTTTGGTCTGTTGCATGCAATCGCGTTACGGTATTTCATCTAGGAAATAGTTAAAACTCATTTTGCCAGGAAGTTGCAAAGTTTAATTGTGTTCGAGACTCTGCGCGCGTAGCGCGCCGCAAAATTGAGAATAGTGATTTTCCTGGTGTTGTTTTAACTTTTATTTTTTCTATTGTATACCCGCGTTAGCAGGCCTGAAGCCAGGATTTTTAAAGGAAGGGGGGACTGCGTTAATTAACAAAACGGTCCTTTGATACTGTCCCGGGAGGGGCAGCGACAATTACTAGTAAAAGGTGGAGACCATGCTCATACATGGACTTTCAAAATGGCCCCTAAACGAGTAATGATCATATGATTTTTTCGGGCCTTAAAAACAAGTATTCCTTAAATGTTTCCTGCACCCTATAAAGAAGTACTTCAGCATGATTGAACAATATACCATTTTCCCAAATTTTGGCCTTTTTGATACCCTTTGATTATATACGCTCGTACATCACACTTTCCATCTAATCCGTGAGAAAAAACGACGCCTATTACGCGTTTTCTTTAGCGAGTATGGTCACGGTGTCCACCTTTCAGTTGGAGTTTTCCATCCCATTGGATGCTGTTTGGAAGATGAAACATTCACTTTACTATACAGTATATCAGCCGTTGGTATGCGAGTTTGTCAAAAACGAAAATAAATAAGAAAAATTTTAAAACAAAATAAATTGTAAATGTGAACCATTTATATTTTGCCTCCTTGTGGTAGGATATTTCCAGCATTTCCGAACTTTCAAATAATCATTTTAGATTTAATGATATTAAAGGTAGTAGATCCGATTCGCAAACATCTCCAATATCAGTCAAATGTCATATTAACCATCATGCTAAGAAGGTTTTCTTTGTGAAATTTGGAGGTCAGTGAAATTCAAAAATTAAACATCCGTTAGCCATTGGAAGAAGTTGAGTGCAAATTCAGACCTCAGGCTTAGTGCTCAGATGTTTTCCTATTTGATTTGATCTGTCTTACTGTGCACACTAAGATACATACTGGAATGGTTATTTCTTATTTATTAAATTATAGTAGCATATTTGGTTACTAGCTGTCTCTAGGCATTTTCGAATTTGGGCTGCAAAGAGATCCACTACCTTTAAGTTAGAAGAGAGATAAGTAAATAATGATAAAATAAACAAACAAAAAAGAATGAGTTTCTTTTGTAATACTATCTGACAAACTTTTTACTTTACAATTTTTTACTTCATAGCTCAGCACTTTCCATTCTCTCTCATACCCTCTTACCCATTACATTTAAATGAAATACAACTAAAATGAGTTTGCGTGCCTGCATAATACTCTTTGGAAATTATAAGTGAAAATGTTCTTAGGTTTTGGCTCACTTTAAAATGAGAACCAATAGAACTGTCACAACATGAGAAAATGTATAAGTAATAATCAACACCACATTTCCGAATTTGGCCTGCAAAGAAATCCGCTACCTGTAAGTTAGAAAAGAGATTAGTAAATAATGATAAAATAAACAACAAAAAAGAATGAGTTTCTACCGCCGTATCCAGAACAGAGCCTGAAACGGTGCAGGCTCAAGAAATCGTTTGTACTAATACGTCTTGAAGTACTGTGTGATACTGTTGACTCAGATTTCTACAAAGCTGTAAGTGAGAATTTTAACCCAATCCGGCTCATTACCTGTGTTTTTTTATGAAAAATATGCATAAAGAATGTAAATTAAATAACGACGCGTCACAATGCAGTCTAACGCTCTCACAATGCTATCATACATAGGGGTTTTCACTGACTGTTTTTACTCCGGAGCTCTTGCAATATTCAGGCTTTTGAGATACTATCTGACAAACTTTTTACTTTTCCATTTTACTTCATAGCTCAGCATTCTCTCTCATACCCTCTTACCCATTACATTTAAATGAAATACAACTAAATTGAGTTTGCGTGCCTGCATAATACTCTTTGGAAATTATAAGTGAGAATGTTCTTAGGTTTTGGCTCACTTCAAAATGAGAACCAATCGAACTGTCACAACATGAGAAAATGTATAACTAATAGAGAACTGGAGTAAGACAGGCCTTTCATTTTGTTTTGTCTCTCCTGATCGTTCGTAAGAAATGGTAATTCATGACCACCTTTTCACAATTTGATTGGAGCATGCATTCATAATGGAAAATAGTTGACATAATAATCTATCCCCAGGCATTATCATGCCAACATGTACTTATATATACATGTACTATATCTTTGTGAGACGTAGATATAAAATGTCTCAGGTTTTCGATTATAGTAATTTCGAGGAAATTTCTTTAATTTTTATCATATATGTAAACTTGAGGCTATTAGATTTTCATCCACTTACCTCTGTTCCTGTGAAAAAATGCAAGTGTCAACCTCAATGTCATTCACGAATCGCACGTACTCGGGCGGCCAGTGGAAAAAAAAAAAACACCGGTCACACGCGCCAAGGGCCATGGCATGCAGGCTGGCAGTGCCAATACAATAATAGCTCGCACAAATTGATACAAAACATTTGTGTTTGTGTGCATGGGGACGATCCGATGGTTCATACAACAAAAGGGTTTCGTACAATTATTTTTAACATTGTTAAACGTACTCTTCCACATTTACGTAGCATATAATGTGTCTTTATATTTATTTGGATTGTTATCTTGAGAATTGCTAAAAACCGTTATTATGAAAAAGTGGACCTTTCAGAATTTGGGGGGGGGGGGTGCGTACGCACCCGACGCACCCCCCCCCCCCCCCCCCCCCCTGGCTACGGGCCTGCATTCATCATCCTCACCCCACCCCACTTTTCTCCGTCTTTAAGTTTCCAGTATCTTCTCGCTCTATCAGTTTTCTTGCATAATCCCCATAGAGAGCGTTCTGCTTCTAAATCGATGAGCCAGAGGATATCTTAATTCCAGTGAACGGAGAATTCCTGTTACGAACGTGGCTGAGACGACCACACCCGTCTCTGGTTTCCATGGAGACCGTACTGGAGACCAACCTCGTAATAAATACTGCCAATCTTCTGATTCTCGAATGAGATAAACCTGCATATGATAAGAATAAATTGATCAAGAAAATCAAAAACAAGGGGAAAAAAAAAGAAAGAAAAAGAAGAAGAGTGAAGAAAGAAAGACCACAAGAATGAAAGAACTGACAGGAAAGATTGTAAGTAGGCCTACACGGTTTCGTGGGATACGATCCATAAAACACGTGCACGTTTCTCTTTGCAAGAAGGGAATTTTCCTCTTACATGTACATGTTAACACACAAACAGACAAACAATGAAGAACAGTTATTTTTCTTTTGAAGAACATCTGTCTACTTTCACATTCCTTTAGAGCTCGTCTCTTGTCCATGGTCAATCTTCAATATACGTTATACATTACACAACCTTATCATGATCTTTCTTCCTTTCTCGATCCTATCTGATTCGTCATTTCTTTTATGCTTCTCTTTGTGCGAAATGTTATCTTTCCCTCATGCACGTAGTTATCTTCCATCTTCGAAAGAAGGCTCGCATTTCCGTGACTCCAGAAATCAGCAACTTTATTCCCGTTTCAAAAAGAAGAGTCTCTATAACTGTGCAAAGTTCTTTCAAGTTCAAACTGTTTCACTGCACTTGTCAAAAGTCGTTTTCCTGTATATATTGAGCAAGTTTTGTAACGAAACTTATAACGAGTATAGAGAGCCTGTTGTACGCAATGTTGCCTTATTAGTTAACTGACTGAATGAGTTGCTGATTTTCACATGAACCTGTCGAAAACTGAGAGAATTTACCCAAATTAATGTGGTCGCACTCTATGCAAAAACATTAGTAGTGAATATCGATGACGTTTGATAAAATCTGACAATCCTTTTAAAAGTAGGGCATCGATGTACCGAATATATTATGAAGAGAGTTAAACATATTTCTTTTTCTATAGCGTAACGAAAAAGCTCTTAACTTTCTTCTTTTCAGAAGGCAAGAAGAATTATATTGCCCTGAACATAAATATGTAAATTACAAGTCGAAGGAATCTGTTCTTTTCATTAGAAAAAAAGAAGACTTTGTGGAATTATCTTTGCATCATCTTTATATCCCTATATTCTTTATAGTCCCTGCAGCAGCGATGACGGCGTAAGGATTTAAATAATTAAGAATTCATAACTTTTAAACAGACTGTCCGATTTTCCTAAAAGATCACTAAGTGTACTATATTCCCGCCATAAAGGGAATGGCTAGTAACTGATCAGTGGGAATCAGTGGGAATGCTGGAGGATGATTGTTCCAATCCTTGTGGGATTCATTTAAGAATATACATTATATATCTATTGTGTGAAAATTATTTGCTTCAGAATGGTCTCATATTCAAGTAATGTGCAGTTTAATGTTTCCAGGTTAGCATGCCTGTACAGTGACGGGCGATTAAACTGCACATTACTTGAATATGAGACCATTCTGAAGCAAATAATTTTCACACAACAATACATATATAATGTACTCTTAAATGATTCCCACAGGGATTGGAACAATCATCCCCAGCATTCCCACTGATTCCCACTGATCAGTTACTAGCCATCCCCTTTAACATCACTGAATCCACACCCATACTTTGGGTAAAACTTTCATATCATAACGGGATGTCTTCTATAGGCTCAAATCATACCACCAGAGACTGTAATACCATAACGCATTGCGAGATATTACAGCAACGATGGTCTTTGTCAGTGGAGACTCTTCTCTCTATACATAAAAAGTACAAAGAAAGACTTCTTTCCAGGAAGTTCGTCACGTTGGTGACGAATCGTGGAGAACGCGACGCAACACGAGGACGGCTCTCTCGACGACTTTGAAAAGAGGAAAGAATCAAGATGATTACCGAAGACGGCCTGTCACGTGGCCCCGAAATCTGCTAGAAATTGAACCCTCGCTGGGAAATCTCTCAAACCTTATAGAGCGCCCGTTAGCTCTCGGGGAGAGTGGTAGATGACATGGGAGGAAGTGGAGGAAATTGGGGAAAATTTACAGATAAGCCGCCACATCGTAAACATTTTGACAACAAGATGCTCTCTGTGGGATCTCATTCAAATTGAAGACCGCGTGACATTCCTTCACGTTCACTCTAGCATTACGACGCTATATTTTTAGAAAATCTCAAGATTTAAAGGCATAATTTACCATTTGCAGATAAAACAAAAACTTATTTTAGTGCTTCAAAGTACAGACTGTAGTTCTAAATGTGAGTTAGGGATAGAAACTATCAATGTGATAATTGAAATCAGTATAAGCGATGATTTATGTTAAGTATTGTTAAAGTCATACAATGTGAACAATATAGTGATTAAAAAAATAAAGATAATGAAAATGTTTCTATAAAGACTAAACCGCCTGTACAGTTATGGTTTATTGAGAAAAATAGTGATATATCTCCTTATATTGATTTTAAGACTTTATTGCAACTTTTTTTTTTACATGGTATAGGATGTTTCGTGGTACAACTGACCTACATAATTATATGCATCAACTGTGATATCTCGAACATTTTTAAATCACTGCTCCCAATGGTAAACAGTGGACCAAGTTTTTTTTTCCCCTCTGAATACAAGATTTCTTTGATTTCACGTATCTTAAAGGTCCTGTTTACCTTTGGGAGCAGTGATTCTAAAAATGTTCATGATATCACATTTGATGCAAATGTGTAGTTCTGTTGTATCACAAAACATCCTGCCATACACATTTTTGCAATAAAGCCTAAAATATAAGGAGATATCAGTATTTTTCTCAATAAACCATAACTGTAGACGGTTTAATCTGAAAACATGAGTTGTCGTATGATACGAGCATTACGGTCATGAACAAAATGTTTCAAATTCATGTTCAAAGCACATTGTATGATATCATTTCATTTTATTTCTCACAACAGAACATATAGTTGTCAGCGATCAAAGTTCATGTAAACTCATTGAATGTTTAGTGGCAGCAAACAACAAAACAAAGCGAAACAACAAAACAGATAATCTATATATTATACAAATTATGCGCAATGCAGACATTCGGTTGTCAAATGTACAGCCAAATGGATTGAATTTCTTAGAGTAAAGCGAAATGAATGTGAACTGTATAAAACTGGATAACCCATGAATCTGACGTCCAAACTGGAGGTGTGTGGGACTCCCCCTCCACCTCCCCCCCCCCCCCCCCCGGGAAATCTTCGCCGATACGTACACTACTACTATCCTGATGGTAAAAGGTGTCATACAAGTGAAAGAATTGTGCTAATTGGCGTTCAGCCGACCTTGCTTTGCTGATAGACAACCTTAAATGAGATAGCAATGAGATAATGGAAAAAACGGAACGGAACGAATTGATTCGTTCCGTTGTTAATTACACACGACGCAATAATGTCCTTGCCATAAGGGAGGTGGTGGGTAGGACAAGCATCGGTAATTTGCAACACGTCAAGATAAAACGCAAAGAGGAAATCAGAAAAGAGCACTCCTTTCGATCCATACGTCCCTGTACCCTCTGGTGAGTTTTGGTTTTAACCACTATACCGCAACTTCTCTGAATTCTTATTGTGCAAACACGGAGCTAATATATAATTGACCCTGCAAAATAACAACTGCAATTGACTCGCAAAACTACCTCGTATAGGTAATAATATATAATATTTGCTCCACTTGTCCACGGTTCAGTGGTTACACGATTCACCATCCAAAGTTGAGTGAATTAGAACATGAAATGGAAGCATTGTTTGTCACTATTTAAATACAGCTCGTATTCCTGTAATATAATTGTGCGACATTTCTATACCATTAGTCACCCTATTAGACATGAAGGGAACTCCTCTTTATAGAAATTTAAAGAGTTACAAATTAATGTTTGCTTTCTTTTGGATTTCGGAGTAAAGTGAGAGACAAACAAAGAAATAAGATATAATCTTTGAAAGCAAACTGTCTGTCGAAATTGTGAGTATGTTTGCGTGTTTCTGTATTGATATGTGGATGGGAGAATCTCTGCTGTAAATCTTTTAGTCGTATATAGTTTTAAAAATGATGTAACAAATTGTCAACATCAATTTGTTCTCATTTTACGCGTGTTCATGAATGAAGCGGAGCGAGTTTATAGTGTTTCTTCTTTTCTCCATCTTTGTCTTCAAGCAATAAATTATTGGAGGAATCCGTCAGCGATTAAAGAAAAAAAAAATCATTTGATATTCACTGCTGTTTGAGCTACGGTACTTCTGGCAAGCTTTATTCCGATATCAGGGCACCACTTTATATACAACCGGTTTTCATACTTACCTTAGTTACTCTTCCTTTGGGAGGGACCTAGCAGCGGCCGATAATCTCTGAAGATTCCAGTTGCTGGTACAGTGAATTGAACAAAAAAAAAAAATGTTTGAAACCTCGTTGTGAAACGGGACCCGGACTAAATGACGTCACTATTGTGCCCATTGGGAAAACCCCTATTTCCTGTTGTCCGTTCTGTCAGTATACGTCTTCTCTTCAGTTATGGCAAATGCCTTCAACGTCTTATCATTATTCTCTCCTTTTTCCGATGAGAAGGAAGACATTCGGCCTATTTTCATTTTCTCTCTAATGTAAAGTCGCTACCACTGTGCTTAGATTAAGAAAGGCCTTTTCCGTGCAAAATGTTGACCACTTTGTTTTGTTCCAACCGAAACTCTAAACCCAAATCTACATGATTAATGTGCACGTTTCCTTTCTTTTTCTCTCAGTGTTGGCTATAGCTTCCATGATGATATACACATGAGCGATCATTTCTAACAAATGCAGGAATGACAGGTAACATACGATCTATTCTGTAGCACAGATACAAAGCCTATACTGAGTGAGGTATAGGTTTTTGTAATGAGACCCTTTGTAGCAGACCCCGATGTCTACATTATGGCACCTTCTTGATAGATGATAAAACTGTATTAGTGACCGTTACCCTTACCCGTAGTCATATACGCAGTCATGAAAACTGGTCCATTGTCTGAAATCGTGTCATCGTCGCCATCGTCATCCTCCCGATTGAGAATCTTCTTGAATCAATACTGAAATCATCCTCATTGTTTAAAGATGATGACTCCAACATGAGAGCACTTGACAAAGAGTGATGCCGAAGGTACAGAATGATTTTCAAGCTTTTGGGTACAATTTTATTATCATAGCTTGTAATTGGTCTTGCACAGTTTTGCTTTGTTTCTGCGTTGTCAAAACGTAATTACACAATCACAGAATTAAGACTTGCAACAGTTGAAGATAGAGATTGTACATTATACAAAACCAGATAGGGAGGTGTGTGTGTGTGTGGGGGGGGGGGGTATTTTTATCACCCTCTTCCCGGGGGGGCCCCGGCTCTGTCTGCCTGCTCTCTATCAGTATCACTCTCACGACAGAGAAGCCCTAAACAATCAATGACAATGAAATGGCGTCATGCAATTGCATCTCCCAATGTGCGAGCACATGTCAATGCGCGTGCGAGTACATGTGTTAGACGTGGGGCAGATTTATCAACAGCACAAATTAGCTTTGGTGTAATCGTGGTGATCCACTGTGAATCGTAATCGACGAAAAGTACCTGAGCATTTCCTTCCCAATCGATAAGAAGCGATTAGATTTTTTTTTCACCTTGAAAGAACGCCAGGATAGAACACAGCTTTCACGCATGATGGCACAAAAGAAGGACGTGAAAGAATTCTGAAATCAGCAAGCGTTCAGTTATCATTATAAAGCACTCGTTACACCGAGGAGGTATCTAGAGTCCTCATAGAAGAGGTATTCGTATTACTAGTATCTTGAAAGAACAGGACAAAACGCAGCTTTCAAGATAACCCCCCCCCCCCCCCCCAAAAAAAAAAAGAAAAAAGTAGGACGCCTTTAAATCAGTGCGAAAGAATCGGCGTATCAGGAAGTGTATCATAATAAGCCCCCGTTGCATTCTATCCTATAGAGTCTTCACAATAACAAGAGGTATGCCCAGAACTTCGAGGATACCTGTGAGGGCATACAATGACCGCCCTTTTTGGGGTAGAACACATCCTGTTTATTTAACGCCATAAATTCGGTTTTAAAAGGACAGCAATTTACTGATTGACAAAAAAAAAATCAATGTTATATTTGAAGGAGTGCAGCAGAAGACAATTCAACCTTGATCAGTTTTCAGGCTCTGTCCTATCATTGTTCCGCGAAAAGGAAAAGGAAAGTATGAAATAAAGCAAATGTTACTAGCAAGTGATCACAAGATGTGCTCATGCTAGTTCCTATCAACATAGACCGAAAAGACTGGTGGTTATATCATTAGCTAAAAACGCATCGAAGCAGGGGATATCATTCCTAAATGAGTCAATTGTATAGAGAAAGACCGCTACAGACACCCAGACAGATACAGACAGACAGACAGATACAGACAGACAGACAGACAGACAGACAGGCAATCAAAGGGAGAGGAGAGAAATGGAAGGAATAAAGCTAATTATATCAGATTTGTTAAAACATTAATACTGTTGAGTGTTCTCAACGTCTTCCCACTTCGTGAGCTAACCAGAAGTGAAAGGTGATTACCATACGGGAATGCTTTCGCATCACAATCGCACTCATTCCTATAATGAACATTATAACCGTGAAATCTTACAGAGATGGTACAGTTTCGGTTGTGTTGGGGTTCAGGTTTCCAATAAACGTTTTTCGATGATGATTAAGTGAGATGGTTAAAAACCTCTCATGAAATATGAAAGAGAATAAGTTTATTTGATGAAAATTGGTTTTGAAATGGCTGAGATATCCAAAATAACGCGATCCTAATAATAGAAGGTGGGACCCACCCACGCTTAATTTGTTTTACTTTGTTTTGGATATTTCAGCCATTTCAAACCGATTTTCATCAGATAAACTTTGAATTCGTCTTAGAATAACGGTGTATGCTCTTTAAGATACCATGTAGTGGTTTCTAAGTATCTTGCAAAAAGTTCAAAACTGAATCCTCACCTCAACCAACGTTATAACATATCCTTTAAAGGGACGCAGTCCTCACGAAATTAAAAAAATATATATGTTGTTGTTGGTACCTCCAATGAACTACTTTCCCCAAAAACAAACTTTCAAATCACCAAATAAGCTCGTACATTTTGGTTGAAAAAGTGTGACTCTGCATGGTGAATATGCTAATGAGCAAGTCTTGGCGGAGAGTCATACGTCATCGATGCACAACTCTTTCCAGCGGTGTTCTGCTCGTCATGCGTACGCTCCCTAGTTATTTATAAATACATGTTTACTATTTATTTTTATATGAATTGTATATATAAATAAGCTTGAAATATTTTGTTTGAAATAATAAAACCACATATTGTCACATTTTATGAAAAAATCAGATATGATCATTTTGAACACTTAAATTGGTTTTCTGAGGCACGGCTGTCAACTTGAGAGTAGGGCATCAATGACGTTGCACCTTTTGGCAGGCTCTAACACGATCGCTTGCAGGAATTATTTTTTTAAAAATCGCGTACGGAGACAATTTTTGATGTCCACGCGTATAAATTGGTGAAAGATTATATTTTTTTACTCTTCTTAATTATCAGTACAGTGAAAATCTCAGGACTGCTTCCCTTTAAAAACGTCTTGACCACGTTGACGGCGGCTTATAGAATAGATGTACAACTAACGTGTTCGCTATTCCGAAGGTTCGTGAATCCAAACACTCAAATTCCGTATAGATGTTTCTGAATTCCACAAGGAAATAGGACTCGCGAATCCGAACATTATTTTTGTGATATTGTTCCGAAGGTTTGTTATTTATAGAAGGTTCGTTAATCCGAACATGAAATAAGGTTCGTGAATCCTTCGGAATCATTGATTGATTGATTGATTGATTGATTGATTGATTGATTGATTGATTGATTGATTTATAGTCCACTCTGAAAATTCTTTGTACATTGGAGATCGCAGCAAAATAAACATCAAACACATCACAGGTACATCGCAGACATATTACAAAATGCGAATAAAACTTATTCATAACATACTAACCTATTAACATAATGAACCTTATTTCGTTTTCATATAAACGAACCTTTATAGGAAAAACGAACCCTTTCTTACTTTCGGATTAACGAACCTTCGGAATAACTAAACCTATATAATTCATTTTCGGAATACCGAACTTTAAATGATAACCAACTCACAAACATACAAAAATGGCATGTTTTACATAAGGTCTATTGTAATGTAATCTGTGTGGCTGACATACCTTTTTTAAGGTCGTTGCTCTTCAATTTTATCTCATTACAGGAACTGCGGCCGCCGTGCTATATGAAAACTCACTCTCGATTTAGATTGATGTCACTTCTTGATGATAACACTGCATGTTATCTGAACAATACAAAACAAAAGTTAAATTATCTATACCCTATGTCCCTATGTGTTTATGGAGACATTGTGTTATTGTGTGCAAAGCACATTGTGGAAAAACGTGATTCTTCTCTTCGGCCAAATTTCTTGACAAAGTTTACTATAACAAAAGAAATGAGAAAAAAGACATGTTACCACCTCAAATTTCCCTTCCTGCCCCCATAAAAAAAAGGGGGAGGGGGAACAGTCATCTTTCACATCCAAAATTAAATGATAGTATAACTATGATGTAAGGCATCTAATATACGCAAAGAGTACTATTTGGAGTCTATGCTGTCAGATGTGTTTTTCGTTTGAATCGACCATTCTTCTCACTTCTGCATGACACGATCGTCACAAAATTCCGATATACAAAACTAGAGAGAGAGTTTTTATTCGACAGCTATCTCGCACTATTTTTTTTCTGTCACAGTGATATCATGTTTCGCCACTCCAGTAAACGTGCCCACACGATTTCCGCATGATTTATATTAACCTTGTAGAAAGCTCACGAACGTGTGTGCTTTCTTTGATTCTTGTCGCCCGCATGTACAGGTAAACTAATCGATTGTGAAGTGACCCGCTGACACCATGCAGTTTCGTAACTTCAAAAACTGAAATAGCACTTCTTTCAGCCAATCAAAACTTCGCCGTGTGCTTACATACCACATGCTGGCAGAGGGGAGTTAATCAGAATACGATTGGATCCAAATCTAAGAGTAATTCAAGGCTATTTTCAAGTTATATTGTGAATACTTAGCCGAATAATAAAGCAAATAGAACTGTAGTGGTCCAAAACTGAGCCCAAATCGAAAAAAAAAAGACGCGTCGTTTTAGACGATGACGTTTTCTGGAAACATAGACGGTAATAGCAACCATTAAACAAGGAAACGTCATTGTCTCTCAAGTCTTCCATTGACCCACGCATTAGTTTTCCGGTAAATCTTCTTTTTCTGACTTCAAGTCATGAAGAAAACTTATATACACTAAGCATCAATCATTATTCATATTCATAGTGTTGAATTAACCTAAACCTATGTTGACTTTCAAAGGAAACGGTTGTAATTGTCAATTCATCATGAAAAAAAAAAACCACAGTATGACTTCCGTTATTCATTGCATGCCCAAATCAATGCTTATTAAAAGAGTTGTGAGTTGCTATCTTCATACCTCAGCTACTTAGTAATTGTTGTATTTAGTTGCGACCAATTTTGATATTCAGTGAATACAAGTTAAAGCCTTTACTTTTGTAATTTGTCACTTTAAAAATGATATTGTCTGATTTTACTCAAATCAACTTGAACATAAATTATCAGTTATTGCCTATCACTCTAAGTCTGCTGATGAAGACATTAGAGACCCAACCAACACCCTCGAAATATCAGGGGCGAGTGCAGTGGGAATACCGCTTATTTACTTGATAGATATATAGACAGATAAGAATAGGTATATAACTATGCACATATTAATCCATGATAAAACAGATATATAGATGAACAATAAGCATCGATTGCTCAATTCAGCTATCCATACATTAATCGATTGATAGATTGATTAATGAATGATTGATGCACGAGTTTATAGGGACGTGATGACCGGCGTGATAACCTTGACACGCATGTTTCAAAAGAGAAAGTCATTGACTCCGTGCCCGGATGGAAACATTACTCTTGAACAGCAATAAAAGTTATGGGTCTCACGTGGTGTTAATGTTCCCTTGATTTCCGAGTACGGGTGTAATCAACACGTCTGGAGCCGGATATTGATATCATAGCACCACATCGTAAAGTTATGTTTTTTAAACGGGGTATACCTTACCCTGAAGGAAATCCTGCATCCCGGTCACTTTCCAGACTTATGCGTTTCCATGGATACGTGCATTATTCAGGACGTTCCAGTCAATGTCATTCAACTAGGGAGGTGGGACCACCTCCCTGATTCAACCATGAAAGATCTAATTCCGTCATGTACAAAGAAAACCTTCGACACACCGATCACACTTCATACACTTTATAATGTTAGCATTGCCCAGCCTCTCCTATTTTGTCTGTTTGTTTGTTTCCCAGAGTGAACTGATACACATAAAACATACTCCAAAGAAGCTTAAAGGTGTTGTCTGGAATACCCTGGATCTCCCTTTAACATTTAAAAGCATTAGCTAGCACTCGGGAGCAACATTGGTTATATACGGAAGATGTTGCCACCGCAATAGATGAACATGTACTGTATGCAATGTACCAGTATTCAAGAGAGGGGTACTCACGCACCACACCACCTGCGCAGTGCACCTGGCGCAAGAATATTTACCCACCCAGGGATTCCGTCCAGGACAAACCAGCACTTGGCACGTCACAGTACAGCTCTCTGAAGGACCACATGTTTGTTTGTTTGTTTGTTTGTTTGTTTGTTTGTGTGTGTGTGTGTGTGTGTGTAAGTGTATATATATATATATATATATACAGGGCTCGACACTAACGGTGGCCCGGTGGCCCGGGGCCACCAAAAATGAAAGTCGGGCCACCAAATTTCAGAAAAGGGCAAATTTGGTGGCCCACCTCGGGCCACCAAAATTTTTTGAAAAGTGTGTCAATAAATTCGTAACTTTTTGCGCCGGAAATGCATAAATGCATGCAGTGAGTGTGCGACTTATCCAAAAAAAAAAAATTGACTTTTATCAATTTTTTTTTTTCGGGCCACCAAATTTTTCTCACGGGCCACCAAAAATTTGTAATTGATGATTTTGGTGGCCCCATCGGGCCACCGAAAAATAAAGTTAGTGTCGAGCCTTGATATATATATATATATATATATATATATATATATATATATATATATATATTATATATTGCATATATATAGTAATATATATTTTTTCTTTTTTTTTGGGGGGGGGGGTACCTTCTCATCATGGTTAAAGGGTCAACTTCGTCGCTCCACGGTAGCCATGATAAATTTTCAATTTACTTGCGCCTTATTTCCATCAAGCAACAGAAGTTAATACAAATACATTTTGTAAATCATAATTATTGGTAACATTATTTGTTCATTTCATTTGATGCCATTTATTTTCATTTTCAACAAAGAGTGTCCGTTAACAAAACAGAGCATGAAGAAAGAAGAACTATATACATTACATAACATAATTAAAAAAAACATACAAATCACGAAGAATGATTAAAGCTCACACTTTTCACGACATAGCTGGCCCGTATTCTCTTTGTTTAATCTGCTGGTGGTGTGTTAAAGAGCAGCTAATTTCGAGCTTCGACTGGAATAATTTAGCATCACACTGGCATCAATGGTAAGAAAATGTAGATTAACCCGTCGTGTCACCAGATTATGGAACTACAAGGCCTGTACGAAACAAAAAGTGTGTGGTTTTTTTTTGTATGTACACCTAAGTTCAGGAAAGTCATCAAAGCACGTAAGCACCTAACAACGCTCCATGTGAGATGACTTTGAGATAGCTATGAAATGAATGATAATTCGTGTAGTTGTATATCAGTCGATTGATGAAGCAAATAACTTATATTTCTGGTTGATGTCCCCAAATTGGCTGCTCAGTTTGGCAGCTCAGTTTGGCAGCGTTCAAGACAGTGACAGCTAGGAGCAATACATCATGGGATATGGTGATATTCGACACTGCTCAATGTGTTGCTCCATGTTGCGATATAACACGTCCATTAGTGTCGATGGGCTACGGATGACAGTCGACGAATGACGGACGCGGCACGACGGTCGGCAGACGAAAGACGATCGCTGGTGCCTCCAAGTTCAAAACACTCGAGCCCTTTATAGCTCTGGTGAGGGATGCGATGTTTCTGAGCAGTGTATTTTGAGGTCGGGTTAAAGAAGAGGACTTTTAAAGAGAAGAAATTGACTGTTGCTGAACAGATGGTGACGACTACTGAGTATGTGGAGGTTATGTTACCTAACAAAGCAACGATGGTAGTCCACTACAACGATGGTGGCACCACCGGCAGTGCATTTCAACCTTTTGTCACAATGTCCCAATTTCAGTTTAAGGGCATAATTTACCTTTTGCAGATGAAACAAAAACCAAGCTTTATAGTGCTTCAAAATAGTTCTAAAATGTGATACAGGGATAGAAACAACCAGTATAAAAAAAGTTAATCAGTATAATCAATGCTAAATGTTGTTAAATGTAAAAAAAGAAAGAACAATAGTTATAACAAAATTGTGTCTGGACTAAACCGTCTACAGTAATGGTTTAGTGAAAAAATAGTAATATCTCCTTATATTTTGGGCTTAATTGCAAATTTTTTATATGATAGGATGTTTTGTGATACAACTGACCAACTCATATGCATGAATGTGATAACTCGAACGTTTTTAAATCACCGTTCCCAATATAGTAAATATACCTTTATGTTTCGATAGGATCAATCAAAAAACGTTTATTGCTGTTGATGTCTCGATTCACTTCGGAACGTGGATCTCACTTTGAAACTTTTTTTTTTTTCTGGGGGGTGGGGGGGGGGTCTAATAAACCAAAATCGTTCTGGATTATTGTGCTTGCATGCCAGTAGAAAATGCGGTGATGTCAAGAAAGCTGTTCAATATTGTAGCAGTATAGTGTATAATATTCAGTCACTTGGCTATACTAGTAGTTTATACACAAACACGTCACAAACGTAGAAGGCAACTCAACATTACATCCATCTTGGATTTGGACAGGACATCACGTAACTGATTATCTGACCAAACACTGAAAAAGTGATTTTCACCCAAATTTGAGATACATGTTTTGTCATCCCAGTCGCGATGTGTTATCAAAATAAGTACGTCAAAAAAGAATGTCATTGTATAGTAACATTCATTGTGATTCAGTTGTTTGTTTCTTGTTTTCTGAACACAAATTGGAAATAAATTCAAATCAGTCAATCAATCAATCCATCAATCAATCAATCCATCAATCAAAGGTGCATGACCGCTCTTTTTTCTGCCCTACATTAACAACAACAACAGCAGGGGGGGGGGGGTTCCCCTGCACAAACAAAAGACACTCGACAAGTACAGATGGAGCGTCCCTGCTGATCACGTTGTCACATTATGCCAGACATACCAATTGGTTCCCTCGACGCTGCCTATTATTAGCCTCTCTTCGGTTTGTCTGGCCCCTCGGAGTAGTTGCAGCGATACAATGCAAGTCTGCAGAGCATGCACGTATGAGATCGTATAGAACATAATTCATGTTCCCTGTATGGACGGTGATTTGTAACATTAAATGGAGCGACTCAAAGTCAAGTCCATGATAATACCTCTCGATTTTGTAGGCACGTTTATGGTGTGTGCAGTGGCAAGGAGTAGCTTTTGGTGTAATGCTTTTTTTTTTTTGGTGTGTGTGTGTGTGTGTGTGTGTGTGTGTGTGTGTGTGTATGTATGTGGGGGGGGGGGGGGGAGGAATCTTTTGCAGTCGTTCCAAAGTGGCAGACCGACGGTTCGGAAGGCGAAATGGGATGTTCTTGATTGATATAGCATATGGATTACGGATATGTTGCCACATTGTTTTCCATGCTTTCACGGATTTGCCAGGAGAGACAATGAAGTACATAATCACCCCTTACCCCCCCCCCCCCCACCCCCTAAAAAAAAAGAACAAAAGACGGAAAACAAGACAAACATAAAAAGCGTTATCCAGGGTAGGGCGGATTGGGTTAGCCTTTAGACAAGGAGTCATAATATAAAAATCTCATGACACTTTGCTACCAAGCTATGTATACCAGTCACGGGCGGGGGCAACATGGGAAAGCAAGCTGCTTTAGTCCACCGAATTAGAACTCTAGTCTCCGTGCTATCGCCCTTTGATCATGATTGAAGCTTCGGTAACGTACACGCTGACATCGGATTGCCATCTTGCCCGAGCTTCACTTACAATCATAAAGTTCATCACTAACTATATAGTCGTTTCCTCATCATGACATAATATGCCATCTAGTCTCGAATAAATTCATTGCGCGATATGAACTTCAAAATAATCAGCCATGTGGCCTTGTGAAGAAGGCTACATAGGACTGGGTCTTTCGACAGCTTACTTAGTTGTTTGGGGGTGAGTGCAATGGGAGATCTGGTGATAATACAATGTACTTGACTTGTACATGGTGATCACGCGGAATCACATGAGGGATGCATGCGCTCACAGACGAAGAATACAAATGGAACAGGGACGGTGTAATGTATGTGGGTCGTGTTCCACCATGAGGAGACCACGAACTACAAGCCCTATACTATCTAGCATTCCCCTCCATTTCCAACAATTTTGTTTCGGTATTTGTCACAAAAGTCACGACGTCTTGTGTAGTTCAGTTCACAGTATTTTCCCTGATCATGATGTTTTCATGATTTTGCATGATCATGTGTATATACAATTGCAATTGCTTTTTTTTTTGTAGGCAGTAAAATGAAATGAAATGAAATGAAAATATCGAGATTGTAGTGTAATCGTATTGTTCCCGTAGGTTTGACAAGAATAGTCGGAAGGAACTAAGAAAGTTTGGACGGTCTAACCAGGGAGATATGGAAAGTCTAGCAATCACTTTTGGTTGATTTCTGAGAGGTAATTTTGAGAATGAGGAGTCATTGAGAAGTAACACGGTGATGTTGACGGGAATAACGCCATGGTAACCGTTGTCACGTTATATACGTTGACGGTTTGTTTCTCTTTTGGGTCATTGTGATATCATGTCTAGAAAGAGTATATGCTGTAAAATTCTGTTTCAGACGTTCGGTCTTCATATAATATAGGCCTACATGATACTTTTTTTTTAGGCGGGGAGGGATGGGAAGCTCTAGAAGTTGTAGCATTTACAATTACGAGATCATCTACACATAATATAAGCCAATTTCTGTCAGTTCACATAGTATACCCCTCTAACAAAGGTTTTCCATAGAAACGTTATTTAGGGTATAACGGAATACCGAAGGCGTATCTAGACAACAGCGAGGACGTTTGTGAATATATTTCTGTAATGAACAAGAATTAAAAGACCTCTGCCTTTAATTTTTTTTCTGACCGAAGTGTCTTATTTGAACTTTAATTCTGAGTGATGACTAAATGTATATTACCAAAGAAGAGTGTTTACTGACATAATCAGCAAAAAGAAAAACAAAAATATTTCCATAATAATTAATCAGAAATGCATGTGGTAGTATCCACCTTTTCGAGCCTTCCTAATGATCATATTAGACTCATTACTGATAATTTCCTCTTACATTATTTTCTTTACTACTTTTTTGTACTTTAGTGTGGTATCACGGATTGCTGAGTTTCCAACTTGCTAAAAGGCACGATAAACATGGGAGTAAACAAGCTTAATAAAATCATAACTTGTGAATGAATTTTCCTTAAAATTTCATTACACATTAAGCTCTCTGCATTCGCTGTGAGGACTTTCAAACCGCACTCCCATTATTATCATTATATCGCGTGGGCAACTGCCCCATTAGAAGAGACCATTACACTATAAGTCTGATATGCCCCAGCAGGTGCCAAATGTATTTGCTATTGAGTGTTATGGTGCAACATGGTTATACCATTACTGACATTAACATGACTGTCACAGTAACACATAGCAATGCTGATTGACAGGGAGGAGCAGTGAGGATACATGAAGGGTCTACATCGGATTCCTTTTCACCGCCGTAAAATCCCAGTGCCGCTAATGTCGACCAACACAAAGTTTATACTCAACTCTCAGGCACAAACACGTCTGTTAGTTCTAAAGACAAGTATACAAAGCTTTTACAATATATATCCAGGGCTGTGTTAACCTATTTGTGGCCTACGTACTACAAACATAGTGTTTCAATATGCAATGGGATTAGCTGCCCAAGAGGAATAGCCCCAATGTATTATGTTGTAGGTTTACTCAGGTTCCCTTAAGTGAGGTTGTCGGGAAAGAATATCATCTATTTTTGCGCAAGAATTAAGATAAAAGGGAGAAAGAGAAAAGTACAGTAGCTGCAAAGGAACCATGTCAGTGTTCTCCGGAGATGAAATCTTGAACTGCTTTACATTTCTTGTAACTTTAGAGCCAGTACTTTAGGATATATCCCTTCATCAACAACTTAACGTGTGTATGTGTGTAGGCCTATATTATAATGGACAATATTGTGCATCAACGAATCACAGATCTTGGCTTCGTCTTACCTCCCTGGTAGAACCAGATTTGGGGAGAGGGGGTACTACGCGAGCTCGTCTGTCACGTTTATAGGGAGGCCTACCGCTATGGTATACAGGATCAAGGAAGTACACAGTTGATATAGGAGTAACTTCGAAATTCAGTGGAATGACCGCCTTAAGGATGAGAGTTAAAATGTACGCAAAGCTATTAAGATATGACCATATTCCAACGGATGCTGCAGACAGATCATGTAGTTTATTCTCCTTGATCTCATTGGCCTAAATTAGTAGCGCAACAAGACTGCACGCTTCTCTGTTAATGTGGGAAGATAACTATTCCCTTTTTAACAGCCACTTATAATGTTTTATCTACTTTTGCAAAGGTGCAATTACCTTTTAGTCTAGCAGATTCTTATGATTTCAACATAAAGAAAGCGGTTTCAGATTTGGAATACCTAGGCCGCACAGACTTCCGATCTCCGTGTACAAGCTGTGGCCCATTTTCTGCGACCTTTCGATTGGGTTAGATTATTGTTGTCCTTCGTCGAACGGACGAGGGTGTACAAATCTTACGTAATGTTCCTTTTGTCATGAGGAATAATCTCCAAAACATGTTTGAATGGGAAGGTAGGTTTCCCCTCCTCTATCTTCTTTTTGTTTGACGAAGCTGTGTTAAAGGTTTGCTCAAGAATCTCTTGCAAAAGGCTTGTGTAGATTCTCCCTTCATATATGAGAGTAAAGAAAGGAGACTTTAAATTTTCGTTATGCTTCGCAGCAAATCTCAAAAACAGGTATGATGCAAGCTCTTTCCTGCATTGGATAACGGAGGCCTGGACAATATTCCTATATAAGAGATTTCTACAACGTAACACCTCAGCCCTGTGACTTCAAATTTTGTATAAAAACATGCACTGAACTGGATAGTCAAAGTTTACTAACGGTCTTCAGATTCCGAAATAAAAAATACGATTTTCTCCATGTAGTATCATGCACCACCCAATAACTTACCTGTATGATCGGTTTATATCAAGCAATAATGTTTTTAAAATTTTAAATAGTTTTGCCCCATGAATGCGGTATATATAATATAAAGCTTAATGATTAGAATTAATTTGATGCGTGTAAGATGCATAATTGTCGCTTTGTTTCTCTGCCTGCATTCGCACAAATCTTTGATTTTAATGACAATCGGTCAAAAGATCAAATTTCCCCATCATTTTATTAATGCTCACACGGATCGAGTAACAACAACGACTTCCAAATCAGACTGAAACTGACTGCCTCTGCCTATCGTTTGCCCCGCGTTAAACCAACCCACAAAAACACATGACATAATTTAATAACCACGCCCGTAATTCTCGGTGAATTAATGACGAAAGCCGGTGGTTTCTCTTCGTTATACATGTATCTAAATTTCGTTATCATATGGCCGGACAGTACAGTACATAAAGATATGCCTGTTAATGGGACCTTCGTTGAAACCGTGTTCGTTATAACGGGAGTGCACTGTATTTGATGAGTAAATCATCAATAAATTTAGACAACTCTTGACAAGATATAATTACAATGGATGAAGAGTGAATACAACATCGGGCGACACTGACGTAATTTACCTATAGCGGGAACGTTGTCGGTCGAAAGTTTGGCATCAAGGAAACAAATTCTATAGGGCTAATCTTCGATACTTAATTCTTATACTCTAAAGCGACCTTCACCTCTTTTCCCCCATGAGTTTGGTAACAAAGTTGCACAATTACCACATTTTGCTAATTTGGCGCGTGTTTGACAAGATGTTATTATCAGATTGTCATTATTTGGGGAGTTATATCGACCCAGCAAAGCATAGTGGACCTATATTTTCCATGAACTCCGAGTTTCAACAAGCTGTCATGCGATATCTATAATAGGATTTGCTTTGAATGTGCATTCAAATAATGTGCTGACTTAGAAATTCTGTCTCCCGTTTACAAGGCACGATTACAAGGTTTAACATTCAGTTATCAATGCAGCGTCCACAGATAAAACAATTTTCTTTTTTTGGGGGGGGGAGGGGGAGGGGGTTCTATGTAGTTTGTTGACTTCGGATTAATCACTGTTCACCACTGCTCTGGATATGTTTGTTGAAACCTTGCTACCAAGGGAACTGAAGTCGACAAATGGAATGATAGACGCTGTCCAGTCAGTGTGCACTGTCGGCCGGTATGTGACCCTATGAACGCATGGAACCGGCGCCCATATTGTCTGCTCCTCTTTTGCTGATTAGCATGATTAATGTTTGCTATCAAGTCTTTGGAGCCATGGCTTGTAAGATGGCCACTGTCCAGTGGTGTGACGGAATGAGGACATGTAGGGTGATCGAGAGGGGGGGGGGGGGGGGGGGGGGGAGGTTTGGGCGTCTGAAGGACACACTTGCGTCCTCGCGTGGAAACAGGTAGGGCCTATCCATCAACAACATCAACAAAATTTAATTCTCGATGCTGAAAAATGATTTCGAAGGAAATGAAGTTAAAATTCATTTTTGCTCTGTTATTATCGCATTACATCATAACAAACATAAAATGCTTTTATAATTTTGTGAACCTTTCCTTATCAAATTAATAAATCAACTAGGACCTATATCCATATGCAGATGGGGAGGTCAACTACAGCATACAATCATGTAAGTCTATGAGCATGTGAGTGTTTGTGTAGTTGTTGGTACATTATTACTAGTATCATTTCAGTAGTCTTAGTTTCAGCATGAACTTTGAATTAATGTTTCCTTACACAATTTTGAAAGATGGAAGGGATATTCACCTCATCTAATATTGTACTTTGACCATTAACCGCGACTTTTTAAGGCGACGGGAGCTCACTGTAATTTGCTCTTCACGTTATTGCCTTGATGTGCATAATGAGTACGAAGGTAACAATATAATATTAATCCATTAAAAGAGGGAAAAAGCACAAAACGGCTTGTCGGTAGTCTATAAAAATCTGTTCTGTAGACGAATGTACACATCCTCCACGCATGAGGCATATATGTGTTGTAATTAGCAAACAACATAAAAACAAGGAGATGCGCAAAAGATGCGCGTGGACTAAAAGATCGACCAATCATTCTTTTCGGCTTATTAACTATACACGCGGAAAACGCGTGGACAAGATGATAAAGAAACCAATAGAGAGGCCAGTCCAAGGATAGGTCCCTGTGTATAGATTACGTGATGTGACCGGCCCCTTTTACATCAGGACGAGCACGTTTTCGTGTCAAGGGCTCATTCTGAAAGACTCAATATGCTCTGTAATAGACAGAACAATTTAAAGCTGAGTTAATATACAGGTTATTCGATTCGATGAGGCATAACATTGAAATCAATCAATCAATCAATCAAACAATCAATCAATCAATCAAACAATCAATCAATCATCAATCAATCAATCAATCAATCAATCAATCAATCAGGCTTTGGGTTCCATGTTAAAAAGGACATACGATTTCTTACGATAAAACGCCGCGATTATGTTTTTCAAATTTAGTTATTGATGTATTTCTCAAGCAATGATAGAATGATTATCACTTGTATCATTTAGAATAATCTCCCTCACCGGCACTTCAAAGTCTTCAGGGCGAACACTCTGCATGTTTTAATCTCTGTGAACAATTTAGAATGAGTTTTCGAGATTCTATAGTCTTCACAAAGAATGCTGATAAATACTATAACCTGCCACACGCACGCGCGCGCACACAAACGCAGACACGCACACACTCACGCACAGTCACAGCCCCCCCCCCACACACACACACTTGAGGCACATACAACCAAACTCTCTTCCTTCAGGAGTTCCACTCCATTTATCATAATCCCGCCTGAGTCGTCCAGAGAAGTAATCGTCGCCCTCAGTTAAAAGCAATCACAAGTCCTCTTCCAATTCCGAAGAGGGTTGTTGTTGAAATCCCCCCCCCCCAACCCCGATGCCAGTATGACTCCTGGTATAAGAGTTGATTTTTTTGTCTTTCTGCAAGAGAGCAGAGAAAGCTTATTTTACATTGTTCAAGCTTCGTGTTTGTGGCTGGTCAAGATATCAACTATATAATAGGGCACGTTCAATAGGCGATGATTGTTGAAGTGCAAACTCGACTTTCCCAGATATGGCCTCTAAAGAAATAAATTGACAGAAACATTACTTCACATGTGTGAAATTAACCCGTTCCATACTAAATTCTGAAATCCCCATAGACTTAATGCACAGGACACCAGGTTGCCGTATGGAACGGTTAAGGTAATCATAGAAATCTCAGACGGATATACCGTAAACATTCTCCTATAGAGAAATGAAGAGAGGTAATTACCATTTCTTGTACATTCAAGATGGAGATTAAACGGGTGATGTTCATTATTCCGAAGGTTCATTAATCTGAAAATTAGATGATGTTCATTTATCCGAATATGAAAAGAAGGTGCCCCAATATCAACGAAACTTTTGAATAAAGAACCTCATCTCGCTTTCGGATTAACGAACCTTCGGAACAACCAACTTTTTATTTTCCTTTTCGGACTGATTAACCTTAGGAATAACGAACCACAGAATTAACGTCATAAAATGTTCAGATGAACGAACCTTTTATTTCATTTTCAAATAAACGAACATCTAGGTAGGCCCCATCGGGAATTTGTGTGTTTCGGAATAACGAAACTCCGGTATAACAAACATTCGGTACAACGAACCATAGTTCATTTTCGAATCATTTTCGAATTAACGAACCTTCGGAATTACGAACATCACACATCGTTATACCGATATAAAAGTCCAATATTATCAGTTATTTCCAATATTACCTTCCATCATTTTTTGTTGGTCGCTGTGATCACCGTTGTTATCACCGTCATTGTGGTCACTGTTGTCTACATTATATAATTTTTACATATCATATGATTTTATCTAATTTTCTTGTCTTTGATTTTTTGTTTGTTTTTTTCTTTTGTGGATATACCGGGGCTGTTGTTCTTGATTTTACTGATTTGTTATTTTGGTTTGTTTTTGCGTTGGTCGAGGTTTTTCTTCGGGCTCATGTATTTGGTTTAAGGTAGATTTTAAATCTGTTGTTGACAGCTAATGTAAGAAGGATGCATTCAAAGTAACGCCTTATTTTTTTTTTTTTTAACTTGCGAACCGATGGTAACTCGAGACGCCCTCATGAATAAATGGGGCCCTGAATAAGGAACGAAGTTTTCGTGTGGTCTCAATTGACTCAATTTATATGCGCCCAGAAGCAGGATCGAGAAAGCAATGTCCACATCGCCAGCGAGTTGTTTATCGCCTTGAGTTCAGCTAATGTGTTTCAAGTGGACAGCATAATAAACTCAGGTTTGCTGTTTGCGTATAAATACATCTAAGCTGCTGTCTGATTCTGGACGGCTACTGGATGGCTACTAACTGATCAGTGGGAATCAGTGAGAATGCTGGTTGATGATTGTTCCAATTCTTGTGGGATTCATTTAAGAGTACATTATATATATATATATATATATATATATATATATATATATATCTTGTTGTGTAAAAATTATTTGCTTCAGAACGGTCTCATATTCAAGTAATGTGCAGTTTAATGCCCCGTCACTGTACAGGCATGCTAACGTGGAAACATTAAACTGCACATTACTTAAATATGAGACCATTCTGAAGCAAATAATTTTCACAAAACAATAGATATATGATGTACTTTTAAATGAATCCCACAAGGATAGGAACAATCATCCCCAAGCAGTGACTGATCAGTTACTAGCCATCCCCTTTAACAGCTATTGCTCAATTGCATGATTAATTGTGTGAGCGTGACTTGTGAGTGCGCGATATACGTTTGTGTGTGTGCCTGGTTGTGTGTGCAAGAGGAAAAGCAGCCATGATTTTTTTTTTTCAAAGAATCCAATTCATCTTATTTTATATGCAATAATTTTCACATAAATAAAAGGCCTAATTTCAAGGAAATGAGAGTAATACGTGATTTGAATGCATTTCATTCGCTAATATTTCGACACAATAATTTTGTATAATATAGTAGGCCTATTACATTATCGATGACGCTACAAGTGGACTTACGTAGTCAAGCATATAATTGTGTTTGTTTGTTTGTAATGCATTAGTGTTTTTAGGGTAAACTGGATATATGTTGCATTGTAACAATTTGTTAAACGTCCAAGTAGTGCCACCATGATATTGGCAAATGAAATTATAACGACCCAACTTGTAGTATTTCAGACTTATTTAGCAAACATAACTCACATATACGTAACACACACACACACACACACACACATACACACAAACACAAACGCACATACATATGCATGTACTTTTAAAAGTCATAATATTAAAAACATGGTGTTTCCACTTCAGTAAAATCACGTCCGCCCGTGAGCTTTGAACACTCCTGGTTTAGGCATAACAAAGTAGGCGTCTTCAATCCTAGACAGCACTGCAATGACTAAATAGATGATAATAAAAAAAAAATGAATAAATAATACACACTTGATCTTTCATCGTCCTTGAGAGTGACACTGTTGTATCCTCAGTGATAATTCTGCTTGATATGAAATAGAGAGGGTATTCCAGAACATCTCGCTGTGACTCGTTATAAGGGTACAAAGTTGCTTCTAGCTGCCACGCATTATGTACGTGGTACACGTACGTCACCCTGTGATAAAGGTGTATGATAACGATATATTCAAAACAAAACGTTTCATAGAATAGATGAACTGCTTGTTTTTGTTTAGTTTGGTTTCACGTCCGTCATAAATGTACGTATTGTTTAAAGTTCATCAATAGGTATTATGTTATCGAAGGGGCATGAAGTCACGCCGTATATGATATATCAAAAATGTTTTGACTGGTAACCGATAGGACAGTAATATTGTTATTGTTGTTGTTGTTGTGGTTATTATAAAGAAAGAGGTACTCTAATGATTATAATCATTGTTTGTGAACAGAATGTAGATCTATGTCAAGACACAAACAACTTATCACGTGTTTCAAGATGATGGAGAGAGAATGAGAGAGAAGATATAAGATAAAATGACTGTATTATGTCTGCACACATTCCATTCTCATGCTGTATCATCACAATAGCGGAGATAATAAATACTCAGTATATAATCATACAGACTGACAGTATCTTTGAGAGATAAGAGGCTACGAGCGGAATGAAACCATGGCAGATGGTTCATGCATGCTTTTATCGTGAACACTGAACAATGGGCATCATTACAATCGCTTGTTAGGCAACTCTACTCAAAGGGGAATTCCAGACCAGGTGACAGTTAGTCTGAATATATTTGATAAGCAAAACAGTGAAAATTTGATCAAAATCGAACAAAAATCCAGGAAGTTATGAAATTGTGAAGTTTCACAAATTTTCCAAAACATCTCTCGAACAGTAATCCACGCATGCATATGCCTGAATGAGTGAACGGATGATGTCATCACCTCACAGAATATACCTTTGATCGTGTACAGGAAAAAATGACGAAAATTCCCCCCCCCCCCCCCTTTTTTTGCTATTAAAGTGTAAAACTTATTATTCAACTGGCTGAATAACAATAGAATAATGATCAGTCAGATATCACAGAATTTGAGACTGAGGTATAAATGCTTCAGAACAAAAACGAAAACAAACAAACAAACAAACAAATATAAAACAAACAAACAAGCAACGACAACAACAACAAACTGGGAATTTCAAGATTTTTGTGAACAACCTATATTATGGGAAGTTGTGAGGGGATGACATCATAAACTCACTTATTTGCATATTCATTTATATTGACTGTTCGAGTAGTGTTATATAAAAATTAACAAAACTTTACATATTATAACCGACAGACATACACCCCACGAGCAATATACCAATTAGAACAGGCCCACTATAAAGGTCTTTAATGCCGAGCTCGTATAAGCCTTGTCTGTATAATTGCTCGTAAGCTGTATGACTCGTGAGCTGTCTTACTCGTAGGCTCATGACTCGAGGGCAGTATGTATGACTCGTGCATAGGCTGCATGACTCGTTGGTGTCTAGCTCGTAACCATGCGTTGCACCCATGTGGATTTAAGAAATTGCGGATGGCTTTGTTTGACCGGCTAAATACGAAAACGTTCATATCAGCTTTAGATTCTAAAAATGTTTGGTCGGAAAGCATTATGTTGTGTACGTGCCTGTGTGCGTGTGTTTGAAATGTACCTGCATAAATTATCATTTGGGTATTCCCTTTCTCTTCTTACTTTATCGCATTTCAGAATTAGGCTGTGTTACACTTTCCCATTTATTTGCCCCGAATTACACGTCTTATAGCTTTAATGTAAGCAATTCAATTTTGAACATGGATTATTATGAAGGCTCCTCGATGATTATAAACCGTGATTGTCACAATCATGACCTAATTTGAGCTAAAGTCCAAACAGAAGTGGTCAACAATGGATCATAATAATCTGCCAACACGCTGATATAATGTGTGCATGGATTGGGGCCCGCGGGGGTGGGGAGGGATTCCCACAGAGGTCAAATACCAAAGTTGGATCCATTCTGATCAGATGATGGAATCGGTCTTGAATTGGTAGGTTTTGATCACATCCACAAGACATGCTGATCACGGCAAGGCTGAGTGGACCCATAAAACACCTTTTTTGTTTGTTGCGTTCGGGACCCAGATAACAAGGCCAACGTGATTTCAGGTCGTGCCTGCCAGGATTTGTTTCGTTTTGTTTCTTTTTTTTTCCAGGAACTACTCATCTTCACCTTTTAGGTTACTCCGCATACACAGACTTCTGCAAATATCACGGTATCATCTATTGGATTTGCGTTGCTACATGGCACATGTTAAAAAGGACATGAGGTAAAAACAAAAGTTTGGAAATGTTTCACTCCCCTATTCTCAGTTTTAAGTATACTGTTGAATGCGCAGGGTCCCGCTGCGCAGGAATTTCAGCATGGAAATCATGTCCTTCTTCTTCTAATATTCTAATTCCTCCAATCACATCCTTCTTCTCTGTTTCCTGACGTCTCTGTAGCATGATATACAGTGTATCTATCATTTTTATCTCATTTGCTTTGAATGTTTCCATGATTTGAATCTCCTTGCGCGATTATCTCTCTGAATCAGATACATTTTGTCCATTGATACCACGCAAGCCTTTATGTATATAGCGCCCACACATTTTGACGCTGGTTATGTAGTGATTAAAGGAAAATATCGTCGAAAGGTCATGAAGGTATTCTAAATTTCTTTACATTATTTCATTTTATGTCGATGCTCTCCTTCAAACAACTTTTTCTCATCGGTATAGGTCTATTCTCTTCTTTAGCAGAATGTGAAATAATCAAATACGTATAGACATTTTTTTTTCATTACGTAGAACGGAGGTAAATGTGACACACCTAGATTTTAACCTGACTAACCATCTCTCATTTTCGACTTTTCAACCTTTATTCAACTTTCAACCATTCGACCTAATCACATACTCAAACACTCACCTATGCATTCCCGCAGAATTCATGTTCCGGTCCATGATTTATAGCAACAATCCTGCATGTAATGTATAATAGCATTTAATATGTAATTTGTTTATTATTATCATCCTATGGGGGGGGGGGTGCAACCTATATACAACCATTGTTCCTTTTACATTCCTTCCCATTACCAGCATTTACATAATTATTGAAATATACTAAGTGTTTATATCAACATCTACCAATGGCATATATACTCATAAATATTAATTGTTGTACATTCTGATGTTGATCGGATGTACCCCCCACACTGTATGTTCTATTGTCTTGAAAACAATAAGAAATGACTTTATTTCATTTGTAATATATATTCTATGCAGAAAATTCCCAATCAATTCATTTGAATCGAAAATTGAAATAATAATGATGATAATAATAATAATAATAATAATAATAATAATAATAATGATAATGTGACAATTTAGAATTCCATAACTTTCTTCGTCGCGTCCGCTTGTACTGAAACCTCTCTCATTCTAATTTTGTTTTGTGTACTGGTATATAATTTTGCTTTAATAGCTAGTGCAATTCATCTTGAATGTGGATTGGTATTACATTGTGGAGGTGTAATAAAAAATCATGCAAAAACCCTTTGCTGCCGTGCGGCGCAGTCATAGTCAAAACAACACTGTTTGTCTTAAACAAAATAACTTTTATTATCTTCTTCGATAGGAGAAACTGTAATGATTTATACGAGGACCCAATCATCAGACGCAGAAACACTGACAATTTAAACAAAGAGTTCACTTCCAATGTCATCTCAAATGATTGTGTACAAAGCGATAAAAAAATCAGATCCCCCACCCCTCCCCGTAATTGTGCAGAAAATTATCACTCGCTCTTTACGGCACTCCGTTGAGGGCCAGTTTGTTTCAACATGCCTGCTTCAATCTGAAAAATGAGAGTCCCAATGTCCTGCACAGTTATGCTTGTTTGGACTTTAACCTCCTACTTGTTGCATTTTTTTTCTTTTCCTATTGTTTTCCATCGTATTTTACATCATGTTCCCCTGATTTCCGATGTTCCCTTTGCTATAATACTTTATATTAAGGGAATCAACAATATTTTTTTCAGATGTTTGTCGCAGTGCATCTATAGCTGCAAACAAGTTTTGATTATTAAAATTTATTATTATATTTTTATCATGGCTACTACTGAAACACTGATTAATTCAGTTCTTGTTTCCGTCGATGTTGGTCAATTTGTCAGTCAGTTGCATGAAGTTTTGATTAACCCTATAATGTTTAATGTTTATCGAAGATATACAAATTTCTTGATGTTATTAAAGTGACCTAAGAAAAAAATGAAATGATATGAGGCGGCTTCATAGTAAAGTGGCTTATAGACAAAATGTTGCTTACAATAAATTTCAATGCGGAAAAAAAAAATCTGTGTTACTTTATGTAACAATCATTTTGTCCTCAAAACGCCATATTTTTACGATGATAGATTTTCAAGTACTTTCTTAATAGCACATGATGTATATTGTATTTGTAGTAAATAACTGCATGTACAAGAGGGTCCATTGTAAGCAGGGAGGTGCCCACCTCCCTGATTGTAAGCATTATACATCCTATTTGTATACAAATATGACTTGTAATCGTGCTGTAATTATAGGAAAGGTTGCATGTAGTATAACCATGGAGGCACCATGGTATAACTGATATCAGTGAAATTCATTAGCATCATTCAGAGGACAGAGCTTTCCTCAAACTACTCAAAACACTAACTGCGCAAATAAAATGGACAGGACTTGAATAATTCCCTCATACCTTATAAATATGGTAATAAAACTTGCATCAGATGAAGAGGCTGCTAAATCCAGCAACCATTATACCTCTCAAACTCCCACTCGACATGTAGAAAAGGGCAACAAAACTAAAAGTATGACAACATTATTATGACTACTATAGATCTCAGTCTACTGCCGGGCTGCACGTAGCCCGGCCGAAGACGAATCAACGTCTAATCAGAGTTGAGCTGAGCAATCTACGTTCCAAATGCTCATCAAGGAAACAGCAGTGCGACCTCAAGATTAGTAAGGAGAAGCCAGGCCTGTGGATTTTAATCTCGAGTCTAGAGCAGCATTATACCCTCGCAGTGACACCTGCCTCTAGTCTCTCTGAGTATACATTTAAATAGTCTGCTGTTAGAATGTCTGTGTAAACTCTCTGTTCACTGGAGTCGTGTCGATTGCGCTTGATTACATCCACTCTATGCAATGTTTCCTTCCTTGCAGCCTTGCTTCTTTCCTGAATCTTTTTAATTTCCTTGCTTTAAACAGTTTGGTGCGTTAAGGTATGCTTCTCTGCCATTCAGTTTGTTCTTCCTATCCAATAGAAGTGATAGTACGTGAACTATCACACGCACGCACATAAATTTTTTTTTTGTTTTATGATATTCTTTATTTGAATTTCACTCAATATCAGGTCCATGTTAACAATGAAATTAATATGAACAAAAATAAGCAGCTGTATTCTTCTCTCTTGTGCTGCTAGATCATTTTTTCCAACATACAGTACAATATATATATTTTTTTCAAATTATGTGTTTCAAAACACACACACACACCCTCACGCAAACAAACAAACAAACACACACACACACACACACACGTTTCACCGCGGTGTCTAGACTAATTGTGTATAAATAACAGCGGCGGCAAAAATGCCTGAAGAAGTATACAGGGTATCTTGTCGAGGCCCAGTCAGAGAGTCATGATGGTAAATCCGAAATCGGGATTGTCCTCTTAAACTCCACTGACCTGCTGATGAGACATGAGAACACGCAATCTGTTGATGATTAGGAAGTCATGGCGTCCCCGTGTGAACCCTGTGCGGACGCCACGTATCCCATCCCGCAGTATAGTATGCTGACATGGTGGGTATAGGGCTGCGGAAGGTCCTGGTTCGATCGATTTCTATATTGGGTCTTATAGTTGCGCACACTGTTGGCAAGATAGTTTATTATGGACCGAAAGATTTACTTTGAGAATCATGACTGTGTACAAGCACTCGGATTCAAACGCCCAAACACGATATCTTTCGTTTTCTTTAGTTTGCATAAAGCATATTTCCTGTACACTCTAACAGAGATGTATGTCATTACAAACAATTTAAAAAAATCTCAAAATCTTTAGAGAACATTTCGAATAATACTAATATAGCTCAAGCTGGTATCGCGATAATTGTTATTTTTAAAAGCCCACTTTAAGTCATTTATTGGAGGCAACCAAATTAGAGGTAAATGCAGTACAGCGGAAGAAAACATTTTCAAATAAATGGAACTTCGTGGAGATCGACCTTCTATTACTATTAGCCCGATATAGATCGATTTACTGACATTATTTAACTTCTATTCGTCACCTCCATGTCACAAAGGTTGTTAAAGAGAAAGTCTACCCAAAAGTGAACAATTTCAAAAGAAAGAGATAAATATTCCCTAGAGAACGATACAAAAATGACAAAAATCGGATAAGAAATAAGGAAGATGTGACATTTTGAAATTTCGCATTTTCGGCAAACATTTCTTGACCAGTATACTTCTGAATATTTAAATGGCAAGTAGACGATGTTGCATACTCTCACAATGTCTTCTTCATCAGAAATGACAAAAATCTCATATTTCAGCTGTATGAATATAAAACTTGCCTTAAAACCACCCAAAGTAAAAAATAATAAATGTTAACTCTGATATTTCTTGGTATGAGAATATGCTTTTATACTTGTATTAGCTAGAAATAACAAGATGTTTTCCGAATTTCGTAATGTGACATTTTATGAAAAATTGTGAGGGTATGACGTCATCCACTCGCTCATTTGAATATTCATAAGGACTGGCCCACAATGTAATGTTGTTTTTCGAAAAATATGAAATTTCAAAATGTCATATCTTCCTTATTTCTTTTCCGATTTTTGTCACTTCTGTTTTTATCGTTCTGTATAAGGATATTTCTTTTGAAGTTTATTCATTTTTTGGGGTAGATTTCCTCTTTAACGACAACCAAAAATCTTGCTCAGGGCATTCCCGACACAGCAGAATGTCAACATTTCTAAAGTATTGACGTGAGCTCCTGAGTAACTGAACTGAGCAGTTCAGTTACTCTTTGAGTAGCTCTGTGCTTGGTCTAATGAAAAGTGTGAACATAGCTGACAACAGCAAGCTAGGCCAGGTCAATGACAAGCATTCTTTACTTGTATCCTCTTGCGCTAAGCAACGTTGATATTTGTTTTGCATTTTTAGCCGAAGCAGATCGGCATCATCTCCACCTCGCAGGCCTTGATCTATAGAATGAGGTCAGTGGCAACGATTTCCTCTTCCAAGAGAGCAAATACCCATCCCGATCTTGGGGACTAGGTCAAGTCTTTTGTAACCGTTACTTATAAAAGCGACCTTTCTGTTACATCCGGGTCATAAAGACGAAATTTGGACAATCCTCTCAGTTTAAAGGTCGTGAATTTCCATCGACTTCAAGGTGAAGCTACAACCAGATTGTATCGAGTTGTGTTCAGTTATTTCAAATAGTATTCAATTTATGTCTTTTTTTTCAACTGCACGCAAAACACAATCAGTGAAACACTCATAAGTCACTCAGTGGTGAAATGTGTTTTTGATTCATCAGGCCTACCATACAAAATCGGCGTGATTTTTTTGTTTTTGTTTTAGTGGAGATTCCATGTTTGTTGAAAAGGGGACGAGTTGAAGGGCAGAGTGAGCCATGGTTTATATTATGTAAAAGATAAAAGCTCAGATTATCACCAAACAGTAAACGAACGTAAGGTGCTTTGTTTTGTTTTGTTTTTTCGGGGGGGGGGGGGGGTCGATTATTCTGTCTTTGTGGAAAGTGTCTCGAAAAAAAGGTACAAATCTAGCAATCAAGTCAAAACATCAAGACGTAATTCTACCTGTTGTCATCCTTACAAAAGATAAATCAAGGTGAAAACAGTTGAAACTGTGTATCGTCCCCGCGAGCTTGTCTCGACAGCGATAATTATCGTACCAATTACAATATCGCACGTGTGATCGCGAGAACCGACGTCTGATGAACCTGACGTCTCCTTTGGGACCTTGTGTGTAAGTTGCCATAAGGCTCGGTTTACAGCTCGAGTGATGATGGATGGATATTGTATGTCTTTACGAGGCACGACGTTTAGTCGGTCAAGGTCAATCAATCTCTGCTTATTCCCTCGCTGTGATAACGACAGTTGTGAAATCAAGAGGAGGGGAGCAAGTGATACCGAGGCTCTCTTCACAGATTGGAATGCAACGAATTGTCACGCGCCCTCATACCGGGTTACTAAAGATGGGCGAAAAATGTTACCCTCGTTTTCTAAGGGAGGAAATTAATTGATTTTTTAAAGCCAGGATCTCATAAGTGTGGGACAAGACACTAGTATTAGTTGTCCTGGGCTCCATGGTTTCTTCATGATATAAAAACAGTGCACGCAAGGCAATGATCTGAATGGGGGTCTAGCGTCTTGCGTGATGTCCATTCAGGGTGAATTGTCTTACTTCTTTGAAGACCATAATTGAGTTCGGAGCGTGCTTGTCGTTGCATGCACTCTTCAATGTGGGCTGGCTATCTTTTGCGCTCTCCTTTTCACCGTGCACTTGAATTCTGTCTCAATGTGGATTTGGTGTATGGAAGTATTTGTTTAGTTTCTTGTCCTTTTCTTTCTTGACGTCCTGCCATGTCTCTTAGTTTAATCTAAAAGAATTAACGACAGATCGTAAATTTCGAGCCATGAAGGGAACTTCAATGGCACATCAGACTTAGGAATCCATAGACGTACTAGCCTTAATTTCCTGTTCGAGACCTCTATGGTATTATGGACATTGATGGTAGTGTTGACCACTTTTTCCATTCGTATAAACATGTACTAATTTAAAGTCCATATCTTTCATACGTTCATTTTTCGCACGTTTTGCTCAAGAAACAGAAACGAACAAGATGGGAGCGAATAGGCCCCCAACATGACTCTTGCCAAGCTTCAAGCCGTCTGGTGTGGCAATTTCCCGCGATATTATTATGTCTTTCTGTTTCTAAGGTCGTTTTTATGTTACGTCCAACTAAAGGCGTAAAATGCCCTTTTAGTTATAGATCATTTCAGCTACTTCTATCCACGACACACCAAAACCCTGCAATGTCTCTAGCGAAACGGCGGATCTTCCCTTTAAACACCTTACGTGGTCGACCGAGGATTCCCCTTGTGTGACTCAGGGCAGACGTTTCCGGACTTCTGGCTCCCCTGTTGTGCAGGTGATCCCTGGAGGCTGTCAACGTACCGTCCAGTTACCATGGATACAGAGCAAACAGTGAGAACAGTAGGAATTCGGGTTACGTCTACCAAGATGTGGTTTTACCAACATGTGGCGCATAATGTTTGTGGCAGATTTATCGCAGGAAAGTGACAGCATCATCGTCAAAACAGGGAGGTACTCACCTCCCTGGTCAAAACCATGAGATGATGCGATACAATCATGATGTGCAATCGTCATCAACCTGTGTCAACAGTCGCTTTCCGATCGACTGTTGAAAATGCCCTGAAAAAAAAATCAATGAAAATGCCCTGTCCTTCCTTCTTCGTCTCAATGTTCTTCATTCTCTTCTCGCTCTTCAACTTTGCTCATCATATTTCCTTCTTCATTCATCGTCTTTTCATCTTCTTGTCCATCACTTGTTTTAGTGAATCAGTTCACTATACATTGCTTACTTAAAATGCCAAAAGGCTCTAACTTACTTTCTCTGAGATGCTTCATCTATTTTGCATGTGATTCCTGTCAAGCGATGAGGGTGCTGTTCGTTATTCCGAAGGTTCGTTATTCCGAAGGTTCGTTAATCCGAAACACACATATTCCCTATACCTAGAGGTTCGTTAATCCGAAAATGAAAAAGGATTCGTTAATCTGAACATTTGTGGCGTTATTCCGAAGGTTCGTTGATCCGAAAATGAAATAGGGTTCGCTATTCCGATGACACGTTTATCCTAAAATGAAATAGGGTTCGTTATTCCGAAGGTTCGTTAATCCGAAAATGAAATAGGGTTCGTTATTCCGAAGGTTCGTTGATCCGAAATGATATAGGGTCCGTAACGAACCTTCGGAATAACGAGCTTTGTTTTCCTTTTCGGATTAACGAACCTTCGGAATAGCGAACCTTATTTCATTTTCGGATTAATGAACCTTCGGAACAACAAACGTCATCACATTTTCGGATTAAAGAACCTTCGGAATAACGAATCTTCGGAATAACGAACCTTCGGAATAACGAATCGTTGGAATAACGAACCTTCGGAATAACGAGCTGTAATCATGAGATGAATTACCCATAAATATAAAAGTTCACTCTGACAAAGTATGCTTTTCTTCCTTTACGTTCATAAGTTGCAATTACTTTGACGTTTATTTTTACACATTATCCCGCTAGACTCTGATAGGGCCCTGAAAGTTATTAAAGGCATAATTTACCTTTTGCAGATAAAACAAACACCCAGCATTAGTGCCTTAAGATAGTTCTAAAATGTGAGTTACGAATAGAAACAACCACTGTAAAAATTTGAATCGGTAAAATCGATGTTAAGTATACAAAATGTGAACAATAGTTATAATAAGTGTTTCCAGATTAAACTGTCTACAGTTACGGTTTATTGAGAAAAATACAGATTAAACTGTCTACACTTACGGTTTATTGAGAAAAATACAGATATATCCTTCTATTTTAGGCTTTATCACGAAAATTTTGTATGATCCTAGGATGTTTTGTGGTACAACAGACCTACATATATGCACTAAATGTCATATCTTGAAAAATTTTAAATCACTGTTCCCAAAGGTTCTTCTCATGTTTATACAGTTCCCCCATTTCTCCTTCTATCCAACGACCTCTTGTATACTGACACACATCTACTCGTCCTCCCCATCCCATACCCCCCCCCCCCCTCCCCCCTTGCACTGTTCCTCGATGAAATCTTTACACGAAAACATGAGCACGTCTGTCATTGAAAGTCCGGAGACTTGTTGACCTGTATCACGAGGTCAAGACGTGACAGTTATGGCTCTAATCAACTCGTGGCTATAATCGCGCCTCGTTAAACTTGTCTGCATTTCATTGACTGAAATCTTAGCACGTGTCCAGACGTTGTTTCAGATGATCTATCAGGCGATTCTCGGGGCCAACACGTACAAAGCGACAGCACGAGATGAACCAGAGAACAGAAACAAAACAAACACGATTTAAGCCCGTAACTAAATACGTCTGAAAGCATTCATGGAATTAGTGTGTAAACTGACGAGATAGGGTCATGTCCTCGGAGGTCAGGACTGAATTAGGACAGACATATTGCGGCAGACATGCAGTTGAAAGGGTGATCATTCAATTATTCATGATATCATATACAATATAATTATCTCGGTAATTATATTGCCTCGGTCGGAACCATTTGCAGATGAAACCAAAATCCAGCACTAAGTGCTTTAAAATAGTTCTAAAATGTGAGTTAGGGATAGAAACAACCACTGTAAAAAAAATTTGAATCCGTATGATCAATGTTAAGTATATTGTTAGATACACGAAATGTGAACAGTTGTTACAATAAAAATGTTTCCAGACTAAACCGTCTACAGTTATGGTTTATTGAGAAAATTACTGGTACAGTGTATCTCCTTATATATTCAGGCTTTATTGCGAAATTTATATGGTAGGATGTTTTGTGATGCAACAGACCTACACATATGCATCAAATGTGATATCTTGAAAATGTTTTTTATATCACTGCTCCCAAAGGTAAACAGGACCTTTAATCTCCGATTGATTCTGATGTGAGTAGCGCCTTATGAAGGATAGGACCTATAGATTAAACGCAAACATTTTTGTATTTGAATAATTTTGTTGTAATAATTTCAACTTGCCAACAAGTATAACTTATTATATACTCAACTTTAAGGCTACCCTGCATGACAGGACCTTCCTGATCGATATTTTGAGATTAAAATTTTGCTGTCAATGGGAACACTGCTCCTTTTTGAAATCTTTATTTTATATCTAGCAATTACAAACTCTTAAAATCCATTCATCACTCTCATAGGTCCTCTTCTCATCAATCTTTAGAATTTTTGATCTTGATTATGATTATTACTCTTATCATTGTCATCGCCATCATCATTATTATCATAATTGAAATGCAAGTTATCAGAGTCTCCGATGCTGTTTGATAAAGGAACAAAAAATGGCGCAGGATCATTAAAGACAAACACAGTCACAACGCACACAGTCACATCTAACTCTATTTCTTCCAATTTTTGGCCTTTCATATGTAATTATTAATACTGAATGAATTAAAACAGAACCTATAAAGATAAACGGCTCTACAACAATGCAATTTTTACATGCACGTGTATCAGCGAATATATAGAAAGGCGGATGTCACCTGATTGGCACTGTAGGATGGGAATTTATGAATACAGACCGACGGCTGGGACCAAATCTTACCAACGTCATTCACGTGACAATGTGATGAAGGGAATCGAACAAAATGACGTCACTCTACTATGAAAGTCGTGGTTGATGATGTCGCGTTTGAGCTGTACCGTATTCACATTAATCCTTTGGATAGATTCGTGGCAGATGGGCGAAGATAGCTCCGGAGGGAAACTCTCAATATTTGAGTCAGGCCAGCAAAACGAGTGAAAGTTACAAGCAATCAGAATTGAGTAAAGAAACAAGGAGGACTTGGAAGTGCACCTTTTAATTTGATTATGAGAATCAATGATATCAGTAAAATTAAAAAGTGCAAATCAAACGATCGAGCTGGAGACATTTCGCGAGTATAATGAAATTAGGCCTTACACACTCGTTTGGTGGATACTTGAATGTATATAACTTTTCCTCCCTGTCAAACCAAAATTGAGAACAATGTGATGTGAAGGCCTGATTTCTTCTAAAATACATGTAGTTTACAACAACAAAAAAAGAAAAAAAAAGAGCTCTGGAACATCTGACTTCGTTTCCCATAATATGTCGTCAAGTTCGACGACCGCGAACATTTACGAATGTATAATTGCATTTTTTTTTTTTTTTTTTTTGGCGGGGGGGGGGGGGGGGGGGGGTCAACGCGATCGTTCTGCAAATTTGGTCTTTGTTCTGATACACAAAGTTGTCGAAGACCGCCAGAAAACGTCACGGTGTGTACACGTGTAACCCACGTGTTGCATAGGCTACACTGAAACGCCCATATTTTACTTTATGCATTCACGGAATCATTGTCAAGGCTGTAAAGCTCCTCACGACTGCACGTAAATGGGAGAAAGAAATTATATGTTTAACTGTATGATATGTGTTTATCTTTTATTACTGTATGATTCAAAAATTTACGTATTCGCATCACATCCCCTTTTCATATACCACGCTTACATGATACAACCGGACTTGCCAATATTTAAAAAATAACCAAACTATAGGTCACAGAAAGAAATTATTAGTGTGCATGGTCTAAGTTTGCTATTTGAATTGGAATAAAATTAAACTCATTTTTCTGTCGTCTAGTTTTCAGTACACAGGCTACTTACGTTCACAAATGACACAAATAGAACTTTATGTTCAAATCTGTTTATTTTGATTGTAAGCAAGCTTCAACAAAAGTACTTTAGTTTTATTTACGTTTTTTCTTCATTATACAATGCAAAAGTACGCTGTCTGTGCGAGGACTGAAATGTTTTGTTCCCTCTCTCTCTCGCTGTTAATCAACCTACAATAACTCCACTATTTCTTTATCTGCATTTTATCTCCGTCTTTCGTTGATTCACACAATCTTTTGTCTTCGATACTAACCCTGAAACTTAGCCCGTTAAATTCAGCTGTAAAGTAAAAGTTGAATCAGTTCTGCCTTTAGCGCTTCAGGGTAACGTACCATATCCCCGAGATATATGAATGATCAAATTGGCGCACATCGTACTATACAGCATGAATAGGGGATGGTCGGACCAACACACCGAAAATGAAATGCCTCAAACACCATTAACGGGAGGAAGCATAAATTCGCAAAACAAAACAAAGGGAAGACGAAAATACATGAATTCATTTCGTGTTATTTCATTTTCACGTTTCCGTATACGTCTTTAAAAGAGAAACATGAATGGGACGGAACTCGTTAGTTGCTGTCTGTGATCTCACGTCAGAAACAGAAAGTGAAATACAGGTTAGGCTCGCACTACGAGCATGATGACTCAGATAAAAAAGACAGTAAGTCTACGTCAGTCTAGTGTATAGGCTACTGCTGTATCCTGCCACGACCCTCCACATGGATTACCAGATGTTGGCGAACGGGGGCCTTCTTCCTCTTACTTGAAAGTACAAATCCGTCCTCATATACATGTGGATTGTGTGAATGCAGCAATCTAGTAAAACACATCAGAGAAAGTTCGGGGGAAATCGGACAATCCGTTCCAAAGTTTTGAATTTTTTAAGTATCTGCGCAGTCACTTTTGGATAAGAAGACTACTACAGTGAATGATGTTACATTCGTAGAATGATATAAGAAAAATACAGTACACTGTATAAAGAGTACAATGTATTTCACAAAATTTTATTTTTGAAAAAAAGGGCGTTTCCTCGACTTGTCAGTGACTATGATAAGAGTAAAATTATTTCCCCTGCCTTCTGAAAGGAGGCAAGTCAAGTGTTCTTTTATTATCCGAGAAAATTGAAAATATGTTGATTTTTCTATATATTTTCTTTATATCGTTGTACACATGTGACATCACAACACCAGCTGTAGGCTTAGTAGTCTTCTCATCCAGCAGTGCCTGAGCAGAAACTTCAAAAATTCATAACTTTTGAACGGATTGTCCAATTTTCCTCCAACTTTCACTGTGTGGCTGCTTTCACTCAATCCATGTCTATGAAGGTGAACTTGTCCTTCCTTTGTCTCAGAATTGCATCACCTTGAAGAGATTGTCCAAAGACCCCTTTGCCTCATCAGTAGGGAGATGGGATCATGATCTTACATCACCATCGGTGCCTGACGTACTTGAACTCGTACTACGAGCATGACTCAGGTATTGGATGTAGGCCTACAGTCCTATTCTCTTCCGTTCCCGTCCACTAGGGATGCAGTCAGGAAGATCTTAAAACACTGAGCTGCTCCCGACTGTCTGTCATCTATACCCAGCCTTGTGCAATTTTGTTGGTGGGGGGGGGGGGGGGGGGGGGGGGTGGCGGGCTCGCCTAATGCGCTTCAGGTCGGGAGGGGTGGATTGCTGAGTGAGTGGCTGTTGTAGAGGAAGGAGGGGAAACAGAAATTGATCTTTTTCATTTAGACCCGTGTCCTCTTGACAAGCAATGTCATGACACTGTACTTTGTCGATCGTAATACGCAGAGCTAATTGTGGTACAACACCAGTGTAATTACAGGAACATGTAGAGTTAAAATGATAATTTTAAACATTTTTAATATCTCCGAAGTTCACGGGATCAAATACGTGTATTGAAATATCCATCAGGGAAACCAATAGCTATCCTTGGTGATAGGGGCTTTTTTGTATGCTGCACGGAAATTATGGAATAATCTCCCTCTGTTTGTACGCCAAGCAGCTAACGGTTAAAAGCACATCTTTTGAACGATGCTACATGTACTTATGTTTGAATTATGAACGTCATGATTATTACTTTGTAATGCTTAGTTGAGTATATTACTAATATTCAAAAAGCTGCGCTATATAAATGTCCTTTATTATCATCATTATCATTACTATTATTATCATCACTATCACCACTACTTCGACTACTACTACTATCTACTACTAGTACTAATCTGCAATCTTGTGCACACACGCACACATACATATATATCGATACACAGGGGTGGGGCACTCCGTCATGCCTAAAATCGATAAACGTTATGGCAGGATCTGAATCTGAAACCTGCGTACATTGTGATCAGGCTGTACCAGCTGCTTGGAGAAACAGTATAGATTTTTGCAAGTGATTTTCAGGCTCAACGAAGAGCGAGGAGGGGATTAAAGGTGTCTGACACTTTGCAGAAACCAAAGTCCTATGATTATATAATCAATTGATCCCTATATAATTTGTTAAGACAGTCTGCAGATGACCTTCTAGATAGCGCAGGGTACAGTGTCATTTGGGAAGCGGGTAAAGGTGTCATCCAAAGGAGTACAAATCCACCTCTTTATTGATTTTGGCTGCAATATGACCGTTTCTAACTCAGTGGGGCCTCTCGAGTGTTGGGACTGTTCATCTATCAGGGGCCCTGCTATTAATTGGGGGCCAGAATTGCCAGGTAATCATTTCCTTATCCGGGGAAATAGGGACATTGTGAGTGGAAAGCTTGATGGTCAAGGTATGTGAGCATTCAGCAAGATTTGAACCTAGGACCTCGTGTTCATGAGTCCAGAACCTTACCCACTAGATCGCAGTGCTTCTACTCACAAATGAAAAATAACCCTAAACAAATAAACAAGAACAAAAAACAAAACTTTTGAAATATGGTAAGCACAAAAAATTACGTGAGTGTAAATGTTTGTATCTGACATGTTTATAAAGTCAGACTGCAAGATTAGAATTAAAATTCCAGTGCTATCGTTCTGCCTACTCAACTTGATTCTCTATGTGAGAAGGAAGTGTATGTGTATGTTTATCCTGTGCTTTTTATCTTTCATTTTCAGACAATCACACAATTTGTTGCATTGTAATTAAACACCAATGAAGACCTACAGATGATCTGATGGTTGTTTCATGGTAGGTGCCAAAACAAGCAAACAAACAAACTAAAAACAAAAAAATACAAAATAAACAAACAAAAAAAGCTTAAAAAAAAAAAACACAATACCAAACAAATAAAAAGCTCGCAGTCAAACAAAACCTTAATGTCTTAGTCCCTGCTTCTTAGATCCCCGTTAACAGAGCTTTACCTCATTTCCTCATCAAATGCAGCATGTACGACAACTATTTGTAAAGTAACAAACTTATTTTACGTACAGACATCATATTTTCATGAAAAAATTACTATGGATGTTAAAACAATTTCAAGATATACATTTATCTAATTCAAAGATAGATTTTTTGATATTTGATAACAAAAAGAGACATACTAATTACATTGTATTGTGAAACCTTATTAAATGTAATTGGTAGCTCTGGAAACGAGGCAGGTCCTACAGAAAGACTCATCTCGTTGTACCAGGATACAGTGCACTCCCGTTATAATGAACACGGTTGTAACGAAATTCCGGTTACAACAAAGTGAAAATATAGGCCCTGGCATTATCCGCTATATGTTTTTTATTGTTTTATTTGTACGGTTATAACAAAATTTCGATATAACGAAAGAAAACTTTGTTATAGCGGGAGCCCACTGTATAACATATTTTACCTGGTAAACACGGAGTACTACCTGTCCTTGGTTAATATCATAACATCATTTGCAAAAACTTATCTTTCTTTTCAACATACTGCTGCTTTGGAGATGAAATATTGTACAGGAAGTAAAGAAACAAACAAACAAACAAAAAAGGATTAGTACTCCTCAAATTTGAAATTTTGTGGAAATTGACATCATAATAATGTAAAGAGAGGGTCACTAGCTATATAATTGGGTGCACCAGTCGTTAAATGAAAGAGTCATCTCTTCTTTGACTGACTGCAAAACAAGGACAGATGGGCAGCCATCTGTGGCATTGAACGGATACAGACAACACACAAAGAAAACGGATAAAGGTCATTCATAATCACTGAAGAACACTTGGGAATATTTCACTTTATTGAAAAAAAAAACCCCAAAAAACAAAAATGATGTCAAACTACGTTACGCTGTACAATCAAGGTGATAGGTTCTGAGCAGCAAAGAAATTAAAGTGTGATGTACACATATCAATATGTACTGCTGAAAGTGTTAAAAGAACAACAAGAGACCCGCGGGTCTAGCGCTCACCTGAGTATCGCAAGTTCACCTTTCACGCAGTCACTAATCTAAATTATTCACAGCTCTACCAAAATTTGACCAGGCATTCTCAAGTAGAAGATGAAAATGTACAATAAGGGCCCAATTTTTTTAAGATTCCTTAATTTGGGGGGATTGGGGCTCCCTGGGGCCCTCTGGGTGGGGCATGGTGCCCATTTTGATAAATTGAGATCCTGACCCCCTAGGGATGCTACCTGCCAAGTTTGACAAAAATCCATCATGAGGTTTTCAGGAAGAAGATGAAAATGTACAATTCAGGCCCCCATTTGGACCCTTCCAACCACCACCCCCCCCCCCCTACCCAAGAGGGGCACCCCTGGATCTCCTATGAACAAACTTGAAACTACAGTCATTAATGTACTCACTCATAGTATTATCTCAGCTCTATATATAACTTCTGATTCTAGAGAAGATTTATAAAGATTCCTTCATTTGGGGGATTTGGGACCCCTGGGGGCCCCCTGGGTGGGGCATGGTGCCCATTTTAACAAATTGAGATCCTAACCCCCTAGGGATGCTACCTGCCAAGTTTGGTGAAAATAGGTCATGGGGTTCTCAAGAAGAAGATAAAAATGTACAATTTAGGCCCCATTAGGACCCCTCCTCACCCCCTCCCTCCCCTGGGTCCCAAGGGGGGCACCCCTGATTCTGCCATGAACAAACTTGAAACTACAGTCATCAATGTACTAACTCATAGTATTAACTTAGCTCTATCACTTCTGGTTCTAGAGAAGAAGATTCTTGCGGATATTCCTTAATTTTGGGGGGTTGGGGCCCCCTGGGGGCCCCCTGGGTGGGGCATGGTGCCCATTTTCACAAATTGATTTCCTAACCCCCTAGGGATGCTACCTGCCAAGTTTGGTGAAAATGGGTCATGGGGTTCTCAAGAAGACGATGAAAATGTACAATTTAGGCCCCATTAGAACCCTTCCCCACCCCCCTCCCCTGGGTCCCAAGGGGGGCACCCCTGATTCTGCCATGAACAAACTTGAAACTACAGTCATCAATGTACTAACTCATAGTATTAACTTAGCTCTATCACTTCTGGTTCTAGAGAAGAAGATTTTTACAGATTCCTTAATTTTGGGGGGTTTGGGCCCCCCTGGGGGCCCCCTGGGTGGGGCATGGTGCCCATTTTAACAAATTGAGTTCCTAACCCCCTAGGGATGCTACCTGCCAAGTTTGATGAAAATCGGTCTTGGGGTTTTCAAGAAGAAGATGAAAATGTAAAAAGTTTACGCACGACGCACGACGGACGACGGACGACGGACGACGGACGACGGACGACGCACGACGCACGACGCACGACGCACGACGGACGCCGGACGAAGGGCGATCGCAATAGCTCACTTGAGCCTTTGGCTCAGGTGAGCTAAAAATATAGATACACTGTACTTCATCAGCAATATATATATATATACATATACACTGTATATAAATCTTTTCAACACCACACACCCGCTCGCAAACACAAATTGCAAAGTCACCTATTGTTTATACAGAAATAGAGTGATCGGAGGAGGCTCAACTCTCTCATCAGATCATTACAGTACCTCAATTTCATCCATATTCACGTATGATTTCACATGGTCTTGGGTTTGCATCCGAAATCTTTGCATGCAAGCAGCTGATTCTGGTGTCTGAAACTGCCTCTACACCCACTGTGATTTATCGCTGTAATCTTCAGCACTTCATTAACATCACATGGAAGTCCCATTACTAGCGATTAAGAAAAACTAATTGAATGTAGTATTGGTACTGCATGCGGTAGTGTGTACCAAAGAAATGAAGGAGCATCACATTGTAAGTTGCCACTGCTAAAATCTGATGGTTACCTATGTTTCCTTGTTCCCTTTTGTTAACATCCACATTGTTGGGTGTCACTGTTGATTTCAGACACTGAATACATGTACGTGCAGTTTGCAAAACAACAGCACGATATTGAATGTCTCCACGGGGGAGATCATAATAAATGTCTCCACAACAGGGATAATACCAGACAAAGCTTTGCATTGTGAGTCTCATTGACTCAGCATTACACACAAATGTCTAAAATAGAGACATTCATGCACATGTCAGTCAATATTTTCCACTGCCTGGTACACCACTGATGACAATGATGATGATGATGATGATTAACCCTGAAAAGACTGGGCTATTTTGACGCCTAGCAGGGGGGGGGGGGGGGGGGGGGGGGGGGGGGGGCTCGGCCTTTGACCACGCGATTGCGACGAAAATTGGTAGATGCATCACTCACAACATAATTTACAAAATATAATTGGTAATCATTCCCAATTATTCAAATTCATTTTCAACTCATTACGCTAATTATGTGCATGACATTAAAATGTTGGCTGTACACGGCCTGAAAATCTATAAATAAATGTCCCAAACTGCTAATTTCGGGTCTAGGTACTCTTTTTAGGATTCTTACTGAATGTAAAGAAAAAAAAATTGCTGCATCAATTTTTTTTTTATCATATATTTTATCATTTGCAAAATTTCATTCTTTTTTTACTTTTTGTTTTCTATTGTTTTTCGATGGAAATCACCCGGGACACTATTCTGATCATAAACAAGATGAAATTACCTGTAATTGATTTTAAACAGTTAAAGAAAAATAATGATACATTTATGAATTTTGGCTGGAAACAGAATTTGCATTAGATTTGGTCATGAAATCACGTTTCTGAGCAATTCTGGGTCTGACATGCACTTACAGAATATTGTGTAACTTTCGCATACCCAGGCGTCACAAATTTGGTCTCAAAAGTCTTAAAAGAAAAAAAGTCATGAAAAGACGTGACCCAAGATTTTTACATTACAGATCTATCATGAAAAATGTCGAAAGGGGGGGGGGGGGGGAGGACACTCAAAATCAGCTTCCCCCCCGCTTTTCAGAGTTAAGATGATGATCTTGTCTGGCCAAAGAAGCAAACTCTCTCTCTCTTTGCATGAAGGACATTGCAGAATACCGACTTCATGGCAACCTCTCCACTCTAGTGAAAGACTTCAAGCAGATTGAGGTCACTGGACGATCACTGTCAAGGTGAGGAAGCACATCTACGTCAAAAATATGTCTCCCTCTGCGTCTGGCCTTCTTTGCTGGACGATAGTCGTCCAATAGCGCAGCTCTCCATCCAGAAGTCATTCAATGCAGCCATCATCACCTCCACATAATCCTCTTACGAAAATCCAAGGCAATTAATCCCACTACTCTCTCTCTCTTTTCCTACGGCAGGGAAGAGGGCGACAGACATCAGAAGATGTTGTCCAGACGGAGCAGCAAAGTGTCATCAAAGATCTCTCCATGAGTGTCCATCCCACCTTGGACCAGGCAGCACAGGGTGGCGTCGCTGTCCGTGGCAACCGCAGCAGCTCCTGCACCGCCAACAGCGCCCTCGCCTGACATCTCTGCGAGAATTAGCATATACATTATAAGAAACATAGCTTGTGTCAATTCCAAGTCCAAAATAATACTCTTGACTGTACAGTGTATATGTGTGAGTATCATGTGATGTAGCCCATACTGCATATGCTGTTATTTTAACGAGGGTTTCTTTTTGCAAATTTCACGAATCACAGTTTGACTGCAAATGTAACATCACATGAGCATGAAAATATCACCACGCGCTTAGGTAATAGTGTGCCTATGAAGGCTTCTGTGTCAATTCGCGAAAACAGCATGTCGTGAAAATGTTCATGACCTCATTCGTGTAAATATTTGTACACAGAGATAACAGCGTATACAGTATTCTTTTCATATTGGCTAGCTGGAAGACTAATACATAAAGTTACCCTTTGTTATTAGCACTGTTCAAGGGAACACATCTGCAATACCATTACTTTGCACGTTGTGTGAGAGCAAACTTCTCCACGACGCATAACAAAGAGTTAAGTGGTTGGTAAAATACTTACTATGGTCACTCTGATAAAATATTTGGATTCTGGATGAAACTATTGCCTAGTTGATGTGCCCTGCGTTAAAGGCCCACAAGAGTTTCCATAATTACGTGGCATTAACTTTGTGGGATACGCTGTTACTGTTTCATTTTGAATTGTTAATTGTAAATCTGTCTTCATTTCATTTAAAATCACATAGATTGTAAAAATTAGTGGAGAAGCCTACTGCTAATCATACAAAAATGAATAAATACTAAAACTAGAAATGTCGCTATGGCGACTGTTATGCCTCCGCCATAATGCATGATTCTCCTAATAGGTCTAGATAGTACATGTGGACAATGTGTGATTACATTTTCACAAAACTGGCAAAATATTGAAATGACAAGTTTGTCACAAATGTGTTGAATGTTCATCTTCCTTGACCTTGGTTTAATTGGATGAATAGGAGAGCATGTATTTGGGGATTTAAGGACTTTATCTTGACTTTGACCCATTCATACATTTATGCATTGAGTAATTTTCATGGTACCGGTATGGAGAAAAAGTGCAATTTCTGTACTGAATAGTAAATTGTTACCATGTTCATCTGGCCTTTGACCCTAAAATTCATAAGATAATCACTTTCAGGTAAAACATGCATAGATATGCAGTAAGTTTCACGATGAATTGAGCCACTTCCGAGATATGGAGGAAAAAGTTAGCTCAGCACTTTCACTTGATCTTTGACCTTTTGACCTTTGAGGCAATAAAAAAGAAAAAGAAAAAGAAAACTCTCCAGAGAATTTCTATTAGGTTACACATGCATACACCAAGTGTAAAAAAAAAAAAAAAAAAAAAAAAAAAAAACTAATCCTGCTGGCATTGCATGAACATGAGGGTAATAGTAAAATTTTGAAGTGTTGCACTTGACCTTTGACCCCATGAACCCTACATTCTCTAGATAATCACTGCCAGTCAGTACGTTCCATGAAGATACCTTGAACAATTTTCCAATTTACAGAGGAAAAAAAAGAAGTTTTAATACTTTTACTCGACCTTTTGACCTTTGACCTTTGACCTCATGACCCAAACTTTCACCAGAGAATCTAAATTGGGTAATACATGCATACACTAAGTTTCAAGAAAATATCTTCAGGCATTGCATAGATATGGTGGAAATAGTGAAATTTTATGTATTTGACCTTGACCTTTTGACCTTTGACCTTTAGCACGTGCACCCAAAAGTTAATAGGCACAACTTCACCCCCTAATACACATACATGCCAAGTTTCATTAGGATACCTCAATAGCTTTTGATAGTTACCTTGTCCACAAAATTCATTACGGACGGACGGAAAGACGGACGGACGGACGGACGGACGGAAGGACGGACGGACGGACGGACGGACGGACGGACGGACAACCCGAAAACATAATGCCTCCGGCACCACTTCGTGGCGGAGGCATAAAAAAGGTACAGGCATGGGTGACTGACATTTAGGGGTCCATTTTTTGTCTTCTCTCTTTTTTTTTGGTCAAAAAAAAAAATCATGCTGGTATATCTGGGTGTTTCATAATCATGGTTTGATGACTTTGTATTGCCCTAGCCTGACCTGAACATATGTACTTTTCTTATATCTTCTTGAGGATACAACATGCAGAAATGTATTCATGTTGAGACATTATGAAGTTAGACTTTGAAAAAAAAAGTGAAATCAGAAGAAATTCAACATTTGATGTTGTATACACAACTTGATTATTGCCTTCTAGTTGTCATTTTACCTGTAAAATGCCTCAACCTCCTCATTCTCGGTTTTCATTTGCTTTTAATGTCACTTATATGTCTGAGTTTTCACCAAGAAAGTAACATGAAATGCCAGCTTTGGTGTCCTTTAAACACTGCATTCATATGCGACCATGCCATTGCCCAGCCTCTTCACCTTGAGACAGAGACAGACATACTACAATGTAAGTGCTTGCCTTAACAAACTTTCTTTTCTTTCTGAATTACATTGTATGTGGCTGTCTTGATTCTCGGACAAGACATCTTAGCGGAAGTGTTAGACAGAGCATTGCCTTTTAGCAAACTCTTTACGGTACATAAATTGAATTTACTTTCGATTGTTTGACTGGCCAATAATCACATTCTTTTTCTCTATCACATGTTGGTCACTCCTGGCACTATGTACAGGGACGCCTGGGAATAAATCGACTGAAATCTGTACAATGCAAAAGGAGGCCATGAATGGCTGGGTAGGTAAAGTTTGACACTTTCAACTAATCTTGCCAAATGTGCCATGATTTTGTCTTTTAACAATGTGAGCCCTTTCTCTATCACTCTGCTGTGTGTGTGTGTGTGTGTGTGGTGTTTTTTTTGGGTAACATCACAGATACCAAATGTGCGACACATATTTGGTATCTATGTGTACCTCTCAAAAATGGATTGAGCTCACACATCAAAGTTATCTACTAAAATGCCCCTCTCTAAAATATGAAAGTCTTTTACTCAGTCAAATAAGATGTTCTTCATGATTCCTCACCTCACAATGCAGCTCCACTACAAGTTCAAGTTTGCTTTGATAAATACAGTAAGATCACTCATGTACTATAGGATGGAAAATTGATGAATTGCTGTTGTCTTGCAATAACCCCACAATGACTTTTCTTAGGAAGAAAGGGAGTGCAGAACATTTGCTAAAATCATCAACCAAAGACATAACTTTTTGAACACTTTTAAGGTAGAGACCAGTGGGAGTAATACAAGATGATGACATCCTACGGCCTTTTAATTTGTGTATGTGGTAGTGAGGCATATTCATTCTTTTACGAAGATGTGTGAAATAGTAAAAAAAAAACACATAACTTTCTTATTTCAAACCAGACTTTGATGAAACTTCCACTATTCTTTTTTCCTTCTTTTTTTTTGTTTTACTCTACTTATGAAACCAAACGTGAACATGTAGGGGAATTACAATTAAACGAAGTGACTGTTTTATAAATACTCTGCTTTGTTAGAAGTGAAATTCTTTCTCAGCCATAAACGCATCCAAATATTGTGCTTGAAGTTTTTAGGGCAAAGTATTTCTGCTTGTCACGTCAAAAACATTTCTAGAGTTGGATTAAACGCTCATGTAGGGATAAAGAGAGAGGTTTATAGCGAACAAGGTATTGCATATCCTAATGCTCTCCCTCTATCTTACTTCTCTTCCCTGAAAACTTGGATCCTGTTACCCTGGTGGTGTTGTTAACTACATCTTGGCAAGGATACTACATTGTTTACATTTTCATCCCCCCCCCCCCCAGATTGTTGACAGCACCAATATTAGATGGACATATGTTACATCACTCAAAGAGAAATAATAAGGGAGGTATTCTGACAGACCGAAAAGAGAAAGAGCAAAAAGACAAAGGGACTGGCAAAGACAACGGGAGCCACGCCATCAAAATTTACTTCTGGGTGGAGGGTTTCATGGGTACACCATGTGGTGCGCCATGTGGCACACCATGTGGTACTAGCCCTTGCCAGAACTGTAGGGATTGAAGGAGGGTTGATCAGCAGAAAAGTGAGGAAGTTGTACAAAACGGTGCATTCTTTTGTTCTTGTTGACCTTCCACTTATCTCTTATCCTCTTTCCATCCCAGCATTCATTGTATGGACTCTCACCACATGGTGCAACCATAAAAGTCTGTGGTGAAACTTTCCAATGCTATACACACCACAGAAAATTTCATGAATCAAGATCTGTTATTTCTATGCCCCACATTGTTTCATCATCTGCCTTAGCACTATTCACCACACGCCATTTCTGATATTTGAAGTTAAAACTTGTATCATGTTGCCATGTAAACTGATAAAGTCACCTATTAAACAATCATATGGCTGTGTACCTCTCTCAGTACTGTGGGCAACTTACTTGTGAACAATGAGTACAGCATTCTCTGAGTTGGTGGGCCTTCAGAGAGGCAATCATGATATTCATACAAACTGCTGCCAGAGCCTTTTTTTTTTAAAGGAGAGTGAAACCCAATGTGAATTGAGAGAAAGCAGCAATATTAGTACTAGAACTCATCAGCGAAGTTTGAGGAAGGGCAGACAATAAAAAAATCATGAATTCTTAAGGCTTTGATGCAGCCATTGCTGGATGAGGAGACTCCAACATATTGTGATGTCCCATATAAAGAAAATTGAACATATCATTATTTTTCTAGCATAACAAAAGAACACTTGACTTACCGGTACCTCTTTCAGAAAGCAGGGGGAATAATATAACCCCTAACATATATGTCAGTTACAAATTGAGCCAATGTGTACTTTTCATCAAAATTGAAATTTTGAGGAAGGGATGATGTGTTCTATTTATATTGCTGTATTCACTCAATCCACGTGCATATTTGGGTTTTATTCCCCTCTAGGTAATCACATAATGCTAAGGACAATCCAATGGGGAGTCCGCACCAACTTTCATCCCCTACCTGGTGCACTGCCCATCTGCTCGGCAACTGCCTCCACGCAGGACGACAGGAATGTCTCTGCACTGCTTTCGGGGTCACCGGCGGGCACTGCGCCAGACGGGGCCTGTGATTGTGCCGCCCCATTTTGAGAGCTCCTAGACGATGACAGCTGCGGCGTCTCACGTGGGCAGGGCAGCGTGACCAGGCACATGGCGTGGTCCAACCGAGGGGCTGGAGGGGGCCCTGAGGGGCTAAACTTGGTCCACCTCGACTTCCCTGACAATAGCAGAGGGAGAATGATTTGAAAGTAGCTTGATGATATCAGGGCTGCCAACCTCTGCAGATCTAAACACATACTGATGTACAGTAAAAAGCATACTTTTAATGCAGAAGTCATAATTTACATGCCAATCTGAATCTAAGCAGAAACATTTTTCTTTTGAAAAAATATTTTCTTATTTTTGACCAAGGAAAATCATACTAGCAGCTTGCAGCTCTGTAATATGAATATCTTTCTTGTATTCTGGAAATCACAAGGCAAGTGCTGTTGCTTGTGGCAACCATGAAATACAAAGAACCTTGCCCAATACAATAATCCGAGAGGTTTGTCAGTGCTCCTCAAGTGAATACTGCAAACAGTTTCAATGTTTCGAGACAAAGATTGAAATCAATCAAAAGACAGTGTTAATGATAACAATAATGGAATCATTTAAATCACCATGATAACATAGTACTAACAAATTTAAGACTACTACAATTACTGGTGATAACAGGATCATGATGACAATTCAATACTGCTGTGATAAAGAAAATAAATGACAATCAACTATGGGGGAAGGGAGGATGATACGGAATTTAGGTCAGCAATATGACCCATCTACAATGTACTTCAGACTTGCTGCAACCACCAGCACTTTCCACTGTGAAATCTGATAATGTGCTGGGCATACTAACATGCTCCCCTCTCCCCACCCCCTGCAGAAGAATAGAAACACACTCACGATGCTTAAAGCTTGGCTTGGGCATCATATTGATGTCATAAGTGAAAATGAGTTGCACCTTGTGCATACCTCCAAGATACCACTATGCTTCTCACAATGAGCTAGAAGTCCACACACTAGTTCATCCAAGGCAACCAGTACTTATGGAAATGAACAGTGCCTCTTTGCGGCAAAATGTGGCATTTCGATTAGACAGCTTAGGCAGGACAAAATAATATGAGATGTTCATATTTCATTGGATTATTATACTGTAAAAGTGGATATTTTTGCGGGACTTACTCTTCATGCTCAAAAGGGCAAGAAGAGTTTCGTGAGTTTTTAATTCCACGGAATCAAGACATCAACTACTGGAACACACGGCAAGCAAAAGTATTCGCGCTAGTTTCCTGTTTCTGCGAAAATTTCCACTTTAACAGTAATCCACTTGAAATACATCTAGGACTTCACCTTCAAAGTTCAGGATGAAGGATTGTTGTACAATAACTCACTTGTGTCAAAGACAAAGCACTCATCACTTGCTCCTTCCTGCGTCATACCACCAAAGATGAGGATCTTGTTGCCATGGAACACACATCCATGGGCAGCTCTACCTGAGGGGATGTCTCCTTTGCACTTTATGAGCTTCCACGTACCAGTGTCTGTAAATTGGTAAAGAATGCATTTGTCAACTATATCATTGTCACAAGGGGGGAGGGGGAGCAAAGACTGAAAACAAACAAGAATTTGACAATATTCAGTTAGTCTAACAAAGGGATAAATGCATTTCGCAGAACAAATAAAAAAAACTCTGAAAGACCCAGCTCAAGGTACATGTCACACAAGGCGCCCAATAAAGAGATACACTGGCAAGGGGGGGGGGGGGGGGGGGGAGAATATTACCAGAGGGGTCATATCTGTGATCCAGACCAGAAAAACTTTTGAAAAATACTCTTTGAGGCATGTACAGAGCATTAAATCATAGGGTTGCCATTTTGACAGTCCCACACAGGCTACAGGATGGAAGGTATTAAATCAAGTCAAAGGAAATGGTATCAAAACAAGCACAACAAGAATCAAATACAGAGAAAACTGTTTGGCGCAGTACATTGCAGATCTGTCAAGTCACACATATTTACAAGATAATCAATTGTCAGCCTCAATGGTTTCTTAGCATCATATCCCATTTATATCCATGCAGAAAACAAAGGGAAAACCTTCTTTGCATCAGGTTTCCTAATGTCATATTAGGGAACCCTGTTGCAAAGAATGTTTTTCACTTATTTTTTTTCCCCCTGCATGGGTACAAATAGGACATAATGCTAAGAAACCATTGAAAAAAAAACTAAAACTTTGACATTTGATTATCTTGTAAATATGTGTGACTATAGATTAATTCCTGCACCTCACAGCCTTGTCACTATTTTTCTCCCTCTCTAAGTATTTCTTCTTTACCAAAGAACTACTTTGAGATAGCTCATGACATACGATTTCATGACACATACAGCATACATTTCTCCGGGATTTACCTCATGTAAAACATTTATCACATCATATAAAATGTTACATGACATGTAACATTATGTATTAATTATGGTACGTGATAGCTTTATCCAAGGTAACAGAACATTCATCACTGTAATTAGAGTGCATGTCCATGCAATATACTGTAAAAGTGGATCGGCCGGGTAAGAAGAGTTTCGCATGTTTTTAATTCCGCGGGATCAAGAAATTAACTACTGGAAAATAAATCAAGCAAAAATCTTCGCGTGCTTTTATTTCCGTGCTAGTTTCTGGTTGCACGAAATGCGCAAAAATCTCCACTTTTAGTAAATGAATATCTATATGGAAATAATCCTTAGATATAACTTACTTGCTAGAACCAATGGCCAGTCATACACCATTTCAGACAATCACACACTCCCAATGCATAATCAACCTTCATGTGACTCTAATTTTAGCAGTCTTTGGCCTCTGTTAAATAAAACTGCGCTTGAGCTGATTATTCAAGTCTTGTTATGAACTAAAAGGACTGCCGCCAGGTATTTCCCGTCCTGCATCATTCTCACCTAAGCTGTACTCGTGCATGTCGCTGTAAATTGTGCTTCCCGCCATTCCCCCGTGGACGTAGATCTTTCCTTCACACAGGGCCATCACATGGCCGTGTCTCGCTGGCGGTACCTTCCCAGTGGCTGGCAGCTGAGACCACTCTCTGGTTTCTGCAAAGAGAAAATGAAAAATAAAAATAAAAATTGGAAAATCAGCCTAAAAGAAATCGAGCAACCCTTTCAGACACAATACACAACTATTGATTGTCAAAATACCTTGCTTCAGTCCATGAGGAATCCTGTACAAGGTGGTTACAAAAAGTTACAAATGCTGTCACATCCATCTACTTAACTGCATGTACATATGATTATCCCAAGGAAACAGATTATTCATGGTACAAGTATGGCTTCATTTTATACACATTGTTCAAGAAGGTTTCCTATTAGGGAAAATCTAAGCTGTGAAGTCTTAAAGATTTTAGTGCCTCGAAAGCTCTAAGATAATGCGGCTGAACATCATCACATACTTTGAAAAAAAAAAAAAAAATATGTGAGTGATGACCAATCTCTTTTCCATTCAGAAAATATCTGTAACTAACATGTCTTGCTGGGGTACGGATGCCCCAAGCAATTGCATGGCTGGCTTTGAACACAAACCTGCATCATAGACATGTATCTGGGTGTCGCCTACTGGTTCCGGCCCCTGAAGACCACCTGCAAACACGTACAGCTTGTTGCCCTCGGCAACGCTCCCTCTACAGGTACGAGGAGACGGAGGTGTACCACTGGTGGGTACTGTACTCCACGTCTTGGCACCTTTGCCAGGAAGAAAATAAAACTACAAATTGATAATGTTGCAAATTAATAATGTTATAACAGTATCTTTAAATGTATTTCAATAGTTCATTATGTAATACGTGTTTAAAAGGACCATCACCTACTAGCACCTGTGCTACCTCTTGGTTCTTTTAGCAACCTCATTGTGTACGACATTGCCATATTGTAGCTCTTTTTTAGATTAATAGTTTTAGATTACATTATCATTTATAATTTAAATTATAGATTATATTCAATATGTTTTGTTTAGATCGTTCAGACAGTTACATGTGGTATGTATTAATATTGATGTATAAACATGAATTCAAACTTTCCTGTACATATGTTGTTGTTATAAATAAACTCAAACTCAAACTGAAACTCAAAATTGTTAGTCCAATCTTGTCCCTTATACAAATGCGCCATCTAGGTGAGTAGTTTGGTCACAATGAATGCGGTTCCCACTGCCTTCTAATTTCATTTGTGAAGTTTTGCAGGATGCACAATCTTTAAATTTCTTCTCTTTGAAAGAAAGTGTGCAATAGCCAACATTGGCAGAAATACTTCAGCTTCCCCATTCATATTGCAACTTTTGTTTCTTTAAATGAGTATTGAATGATTGGCATGCAGTCCTATACATGTATGCTGAAATCATACAATAAACTAGAATGTATTATGATGTACAATAATTAAAGGACAAGTCCACCTTCATACACCTGTGGATTGAGTAAATGCAGCAATATTACTAGAACACACTGGTGAAAGTTTGGGGAAAATCGGTTCAAAAGTCATGAATCTTTGAAGTATCTGCGCAGTCATAACTCAAAACTTTTGAATGGATTGTCCGATTTTCCTCAAACTCTCACCGATGAGCTCTACTAATATTGCTGCATTCACTCAATCCACATGTCTATGAAGGTGGACTTGTCCTTTAAAATGTAATATGTTGCAGCCAATTCCAGCACTCTAATATGCACTGCATCATGATCACTCTTGGCTACACTCTTGAACTGGCGTCACAAAGAACGACATGTTTATTGTTCTCTCTTGACTCACAAAGCAGTGTGTGGTTATATCAATCTGCTTTAGATATACACCTAGGAAATTTTGATTTGTATGTATAGCATGGACAAGACATATCACACCTCTATAACTGCGCTTCTCAATCTTTTTCAACCCATGACCCACTTCGGCTCCTACAGACTTTTCTGAGGCCCAGTTAGATCAAATGTGAATCTTTTCTATTTCATTTTAGCCTGACATCGCGACCCATCTGCAAGAGCTTTGAGACCCAGAGGTTGAGAAGTACAGCTCTACAAGTACTAAAGTCAAAGATACATTGATTTTCTTGATTGAGAGGGATCACTTTGTGGCAAACCCTACCTAGATCAAGCGTTTGCACGCAGTTGAGATTCTTGTCTCGCTCTGCCCCACCAAAGATGGTGATCTGATCTTGCCGACTGCTGGGGATGAATGACGCGTGCTCGTATCTCCCCAGGAAACCGGTCATCTCTGGCTCATCCCACTCATACTCATCTGAATGCATCACAATAGTAAACATGTAGGTATGACAGGTCTCTATATCTATGAAGTGCTGCATTGAATGATCGCAGAACTGATTTTTATGAACAATAAAACAATAATACAAATCTAACTTACATTACAACACAAAACATTAGAGACCCAACTTGGGAGTGCTGTCAAACTCAACAGACAGAAAATTACACTGCTGCAGAGTAAAAAAACCAACAAAACAAAACAATGAAACAAACCAACAAACACAAAAAACAACGACTAAAACCTATTTTGAAGGTACGCAACATATAATGGTCCACATTAGGTATATTGCACACATGGAGCATGCTAAATCATGTTTAAAAAAAAAACAAAAACCAAAAAACATATTTCACTTCAAAACCACATTCTATGTATGGTATTGGATGGTATATGAACTTTTGACAACAGAATGTGTTCTACATAAATATGCAGAAGCTCTGTCAACAGGTCCTTGTGGATGTCTGCAGTAAGTGTCCTGTCAAAATACTGAATGTGTTGACCTTATGAGGACAGAGAGCCCATAATTCTGACTGAAATACATATGAAAGTCACATTAACTATATGGAAGTGATACCAAATGCTCGTTACCAAACAATTTCAAGAATGTTTTCCCCATTCTGCCTGGACAGATCTTTGTGTTAAAGGACAAGTCCATCTTCATATACATGTGGACTGAATGAATGCAACAATAATAGTAGAACACATCAGTGAAAGTTTGGGGAAAATCGGACAATCCATTCAAAAGTTACAAATTTTTAAAGTATCTGCGCAATCACTGCTGGATGAGAAGACTACAACAAAGTATGATGTCATATGCGTACAACGATATAAAGAAAACAAAAAGAGAATTTCACAAAACTCCACTTTTTGAATAAAGTGCACATTTCTTTGACTTGTTACTGACATATGCTAAAGGTAATATTATTCTCCCTGCCTTCTGAAAGAGAGAAGTCAAGTATTCTTTTGTTATGCGAGAAAAGTGAAAATATGTTGAATTTTCTTTAATCTTTCTTTATATCGTTGTACACATGTGACATCACAAGTTATAGTAGTCTTCTCATCCAGCCTTGAGTGAGCAAAAACTGTAAAAATTCATAAATTTTGAACGGATTGTCCGATTTTCCTCAAACTCTCACTGATGTGTTCTACTAATATTGCTGCATTCACTCAACCCACACGTCTATCAACTTGAACTTGTCCTTTAATTAAAGCAAAGCAAGGGGCAAATTCTTACCAAAGTCAAGTAGGTGTGTCTCGTCGAATGGCCCACTGGGGTTTGCTCCCCCGATCACAGCCAGCTTACCCAGGCTGTTGGTGTCGGAGCCCTTGAGGTGGCAGCAACACTGGCCGACCCGCATACTGGGGTGCTGCCCTTTAGCCGACACCACATACCATATGTTCTGCTTGGCTAGCCATTCCCCCTTCTCCAAGATTGGATGGAGCTCCATGATGAAAGACTAGAGAAAGCAAACAAAATTCACATAAATTACATTAAATTCTCATTTACTACATTTATACCACCTGGAATTGATTCTCTACATACAGTTTCTAGAGTGATTTTGTTCAAAGGTCAGCTAAAATTTACATGTATTTCTTTGACTCAGTATATGACAACTAATTAGTAAATTACGTGGTGAAAAATAAAGCTCTTCAAAGTTTAAGACTGACAAGCAGTAAAATTTGACATTTTGGGTGGTGGCAACAAAAGTTTCTCATGTTATCGCCATACAGTATAAATCGATGGTGGCTTCTGCATCGATTGTTTAACTTAGATATCCGTTTATACGGAGTTACCAGTATGATCTCAATTTGAACAAAAGTTTGTAAATTCTGACATCAGCCCAATGCATCTACCAAATTGAAGAAATATCACGGCCTCACATGTCAGGGCAGAGGGTAACTGCGACCAGCAGCCCCAACGTACAACGTACAGTGTTGGGGCTGCGCCATTTTGGCATCGATATTTTAATGTTGTACCAAACGGGTGCCGTTCCGGCGCTGTATTTCCTTAATTTTTCAACAAAAACTACTGGGAATACTTACATGGGTCGACTAAACCTAAATGATTCACATTGGTGACTGTTTGATGCATTTCATTGCTTATGATGCAGAAAATGCTGTCTTATAAGGCAAATATCTTCAGCTCACCGATGCTCACTAAAACTCACAATCACTTGCACATGCGCACACAATGCATTCAGTGCAGTGCATTGACAGCTGTATTACTCGCTACATGATGCATATTCACCGTGCGATGATGCATTATTCATATCCTTTTGCGTCCGTAACGTTGACGTCATTGTTTACGCATGCGTAGATGCGTACTGATGGATATACACGTTCAAAATAGCAGCAAAGCTATAGGGCAGACCGCCTACTCCTAAAAAATGTGGAAAGTTATGCAGTTTCCAGATAAATTGGTGAGAAGGACCAAGGCAATGGGGTAGTGTATATTTCATTTTATATTGTCACTGTGTTTATGATGGACATTTAGCCATGGCTTATTTGTGAAGTTGCCGTATATGTGGCAATAGGGTGTTGTTCGTGATTCTCACTTGAACGAAACTGCGGGGTAGCCGCCAGGACCCCGCCGCAGAGCGGCGGGTCTCCGGGGCTAGGCAGAGGGGAGATTGGTGACCATTTCATTCCCAATATTAAATAACAACTCCACTCACATGCAATTGACTAGACGTAGTAAAGTGGTAAGACAGATGATCTATAAAACATCACAAGATATGTTTCAGGCATTTAATACACACTAAATTACAGTGCGTATAATCATTAAAAGAAACAAAAGATAATCATAAAGTAATCATATTCTTATCAATAATTATCATGATGGTCACTCAGCTCAATTGGAAAAAGAACGAAAAACCATCCAAATTGATCCATATTCGCATATAAATTTAAACTAGGTCTAGAATGTTTCTAATAAAGTGAGTGTCAGTGATATGTGACTATGTCCACCTTCTAACACACCGTTCTATTACTTCTAATTTTACACTTATTTACAATGTGTAGGGAGACCCGAATTCCGAATTAATATCAAATTTACGAACTTGAGCCTCTGATACGAAATTTCTCTTAGTCTATTAAAATATATAGAAAATTCTAGTAATAGAATACATGTACGAGTAATGAGTAAACACTAACATTACACACATTAATTACAGTAGGCCCTAAACTAAAGCGCCCACGCCATACCATTCACACACCCGTGTACCCATTTCAATGATTTAATTTGGTGGGACTATAGTAAGGAGGTCTAACGTTAGACTTTCAAAAGCTTTTTCATCTACGAGTACGACGTACGACGAGGCTTCCTTCGCTCGTTTGAAAGCTATTCATCAAATAAGCCCACCGAAGCAAGAGACAATTCCGTACCTACAGGGGCAAAACCCAAGATGCCTCCAAGAAAACAGATTTCTCCTGAACTCCTCGTAGTCCTTCGATCTTGATGATCGTGTATGTAGCCTGTACGCTGTAGGCCTAAGGTACACACAATCTATGGAAACAACAATTTGAATGCCATACTGATTAAGATTGTCTAAAATGAATTTTGATACATTCCACAAAAAATTCAACCGTAACCTGAATGTACAATAAAAAATAGTTATACTCTAATTCTCGGAAAATTCATACAGATCAGTAATCTGTAAATGTAGACGCACAAAAAAGTGAAAATATAACAAATTGGCAATCATCACGTCGCAAAACGCGAACAACCATGTGTTCGCAGTGAGATGAACGCCAAAGATTGCCGATCTTCGTCGATACTAATTCTGTAGGAGAATCTACTTTACAAGCAAAAGTCATGGTAAGTTCGCTTATTTTGTAATTTACATATTTCATTTGGAAGATGTCCATCACTTTGAGAGAATAATGATATATTTCCATGTCACATGTGCCATTGTTGACACTGCAACACACATTATAGACTGGATGTAGTCCCATACGTATTAGCTGGTGCTGGCAGGGTACATGCTAGCCCCGGAGACCGCGCCGCCATAACCAGGCGCGGTCCTGGCGGCTTCCCCGCAGTTTCGCTTATGTGAGAATAACGAATAGCTCCCATATTCTGTGTGCTTGTGCAAGTGATTGTGAATTCTGTGAACATCGGTGAGCTGCTAAGTAGACATCATTTTGTGCATCACAAGCAATGAAATGCCTCAAACAGTCGCCGATGATAGTCATTTAGGTTTCATCGACCCATGTAAGTATTCCTAGTAGAGTAAAATATCCCGTTTGCGGCAGTTTAAGCATTGTTAAGGGTTTTTCCAACTTGTAAACAAATCAGGCAAATTATTTTCAACCATTTCATATATCATAGACAAGATTATTCATTAACGCAATTGTTTTCATAAAAGAAATTTACCATTGACCAACGCAGTTTTCATGATTTACCAGGGTAAAACCCGGCACAATTTTCGCCGATAACGGCGATATGCGACGTAGTATTTCTGCTTGCGGCACGATGTACAATCCCTATGCAATGCGCGCGTGCTCCGCGATCTTTAGCTGAACGCCTTCACATGTCTCACGAACATTGCGTAAGCGCCAATTCCCATTGCGAAAGCACGTAAAAATAGCGGGCGCACATGCATTGGCCGCAAACAAGATCGTAATTCTGGCGGTGTTGTTGATGTCTTTCTCGTGTTTTTCTCATTTTTTTTCGATGGTAACATCCACTTTCCGAAAAAAATGGCGGCCCACATCGGCTCGCGGAAGTTCTATTTTACGTGAGGATATGTTTTCAAAATCCATGAACATCGAGAAAACGACAAAAAATCAAGTTTCTTGGACCATTGTGTCTTAACTGTTATGTTAAGAAGTACCGAAAATTTCATTTTGGATGCGATATGTTGTTATTTAGGTGAGAAAATTTCACTTTCGTCAGAGATCGTGCCCATTTTATCGGTTGGTTTTTGTTGATTGCTAGTGTGTTAGTATATGTGTAGTGTGCATGTAACAGTGCAATGCAGTGTTTAGCGGTATATCACCGTGTATGTTGTACCTGCCGCGAACGGCTGCACGGCCGCTTACTGACGCAGTTACTCTAGTTTCTGTTGAAAAATTAAGGAAATATAGCGCCGCAAAGGCACCCGTTTGTTCAACATGAAGATCTGATATGGGATGTTCTTGGTACAATGTTCTTGGACGTAAAGACGTAAAGCAGTGCTTTGTAGACTAAACTCCTTCTAGTTATTCAGTAAATTAGTTTACTTTGACCCAAAATACACTTGTAATTGGAAATTGCATCTGACTAATAAGAGACTGAGTCTACAAAGTTGGATGTCGATAGGCAGTGATTAGAAATTTAAACTTTAAACTTTTACACTCTAACGTACAGTTTAACACAGTCTTACAAGAGTCGGAAAATTTTGATGGCTTGAAATGCTGCTCGGCACATAAGCAATCGGTACATTACAGTACAAATTTGTTCAGTGCATACAGGAAGGGTCGATCGTTTGATCTGAATGTACAGGTTTGTAGCGATGACAGCGGCTTTTTCTTTGGTACCTGGTGGTGGTGTCTTTTATTAACTAAATTTGCTTTTTGCTTTTCCTCAGCCAAGTCTTGCTGTAGTGGCTGTATACAACATGGTTGAGCACACGTGTGTGCATCCTCTACAATAATATCTTTTCTTCTTTCCTTTTTCTTTCATTGTCAAGTACTCCTAACTTTCCCTTTTCTTAATCTCTTTTTTTTTGGGGGGGGGGGGTTCTTCTTGTCTAACTTTTCTCAATTTCCTATTCTAGTACTGGTATTCAATCTGATTTATTTTGCCTATCACTCTGTTCTTTATTTCCTTCTGGTTATCTTTCCCTCCGTCTTCATGCACCTTTCCTTTCTTTTCCTTCCAATATCTTTCCTCTGTTTCCATCTAATTAGGTGATCCGAGTATCCTCTCGGATCACCTTCTGTATCTGTACTGATTCTTTATTCTTCTTTCTTTGTTTCTTTCTTTATTTCTCCTCAAAAGTTGTGCAGAGGTTAGCTCAGAAAGTGCTATGCCTATCAAGTTCAAACTTATACCATGTATGTATCGTGTCCCAAAGACGACAGATCAAGTAAAATCATTGTGATCAGTTGACCGTGACGTCACTATGACGTCATTATATGAAAACACATTCTCAATCATATCTCATTAATGGGATGGAATTTTTAAATGAAATTTACGTCACATATATTTCAAGTCAAGCGAATTCTATTCATATTGTCAAAATTTATATTTTCTCTTAAAACGTGCGCGTACGCGCGCGTTGAAATATTTGTATGCTCCAATCAAGCCCAAAATTTTTTTGCACACGTTTCAGACCATTTAGAGCATTTTTTGAAAAAATGAAAAAATCGGACGGACGCGTACGCGCGCGCGCATATACGCACGCACAGCTCATATGCAATAGAAATTTCCCATTTTTTTCACTGTGATCAGATGTCTGAAATGTGAAGGAATATTTCTACCAAGTTTCAAGTCAATCCGACTCAATATGACGTCATACGGGCCCGTCAAAGTTGAAATTCCGCGCGCGCGTCAATGGCGATAGACAGTGCAACTATGCCAAAAAACCGCAAATCTTAAATCCGATTTTACTCGTCAGGATGGACGGTGACCCCCCATTTCCTTTACATATTCTGAAAGCTGATGAGTTGTATATGTCATTTCATGGGTTGGCGATGCTGAAAAAATGATTAAAAGATATCAAATTTCTTAATAAAGTAAAAAAAGTAAATTTTCAAAATGACGTCATCAAATTTCAAGTTTACTCGAGCGTATCTCACTTATCCTTTGCCAATTTTCACCCAAATTTCAATATGTTGTAGCTTATGAAATGCTCTTTCATAAATTAAATACACAATTTTCATTAGATGACGACATCACCTCGAAAAAATGGATTGAAGGTAACCTTGTCAAATTTGACCAGTTTACGTGTAATCTCTATGGGAGTGCAATTTTTATGGAAATGAAAATTGACATGACTATCTTTATCGAGCACTAGCTCACTTATGCTTTAGTGAATTTCTCTAAGGTTTTAATATGTTGTAGCTGAGACGTAGGGCTATCGTAAGTGTGCCCTTTGTTTTTTCATACGTTGTCGGGATCACGTGAAAAAACTTGGTTGAAATTAAAGTTTATCTTCGATGTATTGAGATATTCCTTTCTTTTTGCAACTTTATGTGCAATAACTCAAGAAAAACATACCCTATCACCACCATATTTTGCACATGTTTAGTTCATGTCACGAACATTATTTCATAAAATAACAACTACTTGATCAGACGCCATCTTGGGTATGTAAATTAGGGTCAAAGGTCATAAATGTTTCATCCTGTATCTTGGTGAATACATGACCTATCTTTCCCATATTTTGCACACGTAAAATCCATGTTACAGGGATCATTTCATAAAATAACCACTTTTTGCTCAGATGCCATCTTGTCTGTGCAAAGTGGGGCCAAAGGTCATATGTACTTCTTTTTCTATGTTCGCTATGACGTGTTATCTCTATGGGAGGGAATTTTTTAGATGTGAAAATTGACATGACTCTCTTTATCGAGCACTATCTTACTTATGCTTCGGTGAATTTCTCTCAGATTTTGATATGTTGTAGCTGAGACTTTGCAGTATCAGGACTCGAATCATTGATAAAAAAAATCGGATCACCTTAATTTGTCAGTGATGACAAATTACAATCTCTAGTGTATATTTTTTTCTTTTCCTTCCTATTCATCTTTCCTTTCATCCACTGTATGATCCAGTTTTGATTTATCTCTCATTTTATTATTCTATCTTTTCTTCTTTTTTTTTGTTTTTGATCTTGAATTCTTTTTTGCTCTCCTCTCTTCTTTTCAAACATATATCCATCTCTCCCTTTCTTTCCATTATTATAATGTAAGTGTCTCTTCTTTCTTTCCTTCTATATATCTTTTTTTTTTTCATTTTAAATCTATTTTCTATTTTGTAAATCTTTTGTTTTACTTCTTCCAGGTTTACCTTGTTAGTAGTTTTAAATTAATTTCCTTTTTTCCATTTTCCTATCCTTTTTCTTTATATTCTTTCACCCTTGTCTTATAATCACATTTTTGAATAATTTTCACAATCATATTGAATTCAAACACTCACAAACACACATACACACACACTTTTCTGTTGTTTTTCAATAATCTTTATTTGATTTCTATCATTTCACATTATGACAAAACATTCATCTTGAATGTATGCACACAATATACATTCAACAATGATTGATAAACAACAATAAAAAATCATTCCCTACTTTTAGGGCTCTGAAACCACCCCTTGTAGGTGGTTTCAGAACTTGACCCGATCTGGTCTGATCTGATCTCCTTTTGTCTGTTTATGCTGAGCTGAAAGGCTGCTCTAGGCTGCTATAGGAGGCTTCAGAACCCCCTTTTTGCTTAGCATAAATGGGCGAATTGATTAGCGGGCTATTTGATTATTGGCTTGGGTAAGAGTATCTTTTCTGAGAACTCTTAGGCTTAGGGACACGTGAGGGTGTTCTCATCCTTTATACAGTACCAGTCTTCAAAGACAAGCTGTCCATACATGTATGTTACATGTACTTACTGTAGTGCAGGAATATGGGCTCGTGGCTGGATGACTTATTGTTTTCAAGGTAAATCACCAGGCTTTCAAGAGCACCTGCAATATATGTACAGGCTGGACTTGATCTTCAAACTGCTGCCCACTGGAGAACAGTGCAGTGTAACTGGTTCTTTGTTTTGTTTTGTTTTGTTTTTTCTTCTGGTAGGGCATTTTTAGTACATAGTTCTTCACATGGGTTTCCAGCCATTATTCCTCCACATAATTCTTCTTGCTGCATGCATGATCAAGAGCTAGCACTTGTTTGTTTGTTTGTTGTTAGCTATGCTTTTTTGAGAATGAACTTTTGTGAGCAGTATTGGACCGCTTGATTAGCCTAAGGTGGATTTCTCCTATGCAGGGACACCTAAATTAGCTACTGTGTGCTTTTGCACAATATGTCTTTGTACAAATTTAAAAAAAGAAAGTAATTCTCAAAATGCTCTCTTCTTTCTCTGCTACTGTAGGCGATGCTGTCATTGTTTGAGCATGCCTCAGGCTATGGCCTGTTTGCCATGAAGGAATTTGAGGAGGTCTCCATGCTCCACAGCCAAGTTCAGGAATCTGTCACAGACTTTGCCAAGTTCGCCTCACTCGTCAAGCTCCAGGCCTTTTCGCCCTTCAAGTCTGGCGTCAATGCTCTGGACAACATCAACAGCATCTCTGAAGGTTTGGGCAACATGGAACTCTCCCCATCTTATTTACTACTACTACTACTACTACTACTTACTACTACTACTACTACTACTACTACTACTAGTACTACTACTACTACTACTACCACTACTACCACTACTACCACTACTGCTACTACTACTTCTACTACTACTAATAATAATGATAATAATAATAATAAAAATAATAATAATTGCATTTATATGGCATTTTATATGGGAGTTTCTAAGTGCACTGGTGCAATTTATGAGAGAAAACTGGTAAACATGATAACATAAGGCAGGGCTGCACACTAACCCGTTTTTCTATTGGTTGGACCAGTAGGTACCCAGTTTTTCCATTGTTTGCTGGTCCATTCCTGAATTTAAGTTACTGGTTTTACAGTGATTTTTACTGGTCCTTGGCCATCGGACCAGTGCCAGTGTGCAGCATTGCATAAGGACAGTGCAAAACCAAAGTAATAGTAACATAATGAGATAAAAAATAAAAAATACATATATATGTGATATTATGATCAACAACTTACTGTGTGCACCTCCCCCCCCCCCCCCCCCCCAAAAAAAAAAAAAAAAAAATTAAAGATACAACTGATTAAAAAGATGATTTTGGAGGAGGGTTTTACATAATTCAATAGATGAGACATTCTGAATATGAAGAGGAAGTTTATGCCAAAGGATGTGGGTAATGGACGAGAAGGCTCGGTCACCATAACGGGTTTTTGTATGTGGGCAGTGAAGTAAGTGGAGAGAGGAAGATGAACGGAGGGGTCTGGCAGAAGAGGGGGAATGGCAGCTTCATGAATTGATGGGGTTTCTCAAAATACAAATCAAAACAAAATAAACTGGCTACAAGGAATTCATAATATTTGAACATGCACAGTGTAAATTTGTAAGTGACATGTAAGTATGATGATTTACAGTATTCATGTAGGTAGCATGGGACTGTGGGGTTTATTTTTTTTTTTAATGATACATTGTGGTTGTTTTGTTTGTATATATACTGGAACATTCAAATGTCCATGATACTACTTCATTCTCTGAAAGAGAATTCAGTGGAATGACCCATATTTGTGCTGTACAGTATGCTTCTATGTTATTTATCAGAGTTTGTGCTCTACAATCATAAGCCAATGTGGTAATAAATTCAGGTAGCATGTTGATTGTCTAAATGTTACCAGGACTGGACTTTGTGTCTGGTCACACAGACATGTATCAGTGTATTCTCGTCAAGTCTGCGAAACCCTGTCTGTACTCCTCAACAGCGACATTGGGGCATTTAATACTGTCAGTGCCTCCCTTGCCTCAAACAGGTGTCATGACGGAGGACCTCAAGCTGTTTCTCGACACAAACCTCCCGGAGAGCTCAAAGAAGAGGAAGAAGATCACATTGGGGGTCAACGATGCGAAGATTGGAGCAGCCATACAGGAGGAACTGGGGGTCCCATGCCAGACCGGGGGAACCTTCTCAGAAATAGCCAGAGGTGGGCTGTGGAGAGCTTGTCATTACATGTATACCTTTTAAGTTTCCTCAATAAGGCACTCTCCTCATTGTAGAGATTGTCAGTTCACTGGTCTCTCAGTTTCCTTAACCCTAAAAAGACTGGGGTATTTTGGTAGCTCGAAAGACTGGGGGGGGGGCCTAAAGGGCCCCCCCCCTTAAGATCTCGGCCGTGGATCGCGCGATCGCCGCGGAAATTTGCACAATGGTAGTGTGCGATGTAATCTACAAGATCATATATTTTAATTTTCCAAAATAGTCTTCTTTTATTTTATTTTGATTAATTATGCTAATTTATGCAAGAAATCAGACTTTGTCATCTAAATCAGTAAATAAAGCTCCAAAAGTGCTCATTTTTGGTCTAGATATTCCTTGTAGCATTCTTAGCAAATGCACTTGAAAAAAAATTCGGTATCAAAATTAATTTCTTATTTATTTTATTGTTCTATGAATTTCTTATGTATTTCTTTGTTTTTCGACCTTTTGTTTTTGTTGTTTTTTCAGCAAAATTTGTGGCAGACCCTTTTTGAAGCATAATACTACTAAAACAAATTGATTTTAGCCATTGAGAGTAAAAATAAGCATATTTATATGAACCATGTGATAAAACTCAATTTGTATTGACTTTGTACACAAAATCACATTTTTGAGCCATTTTCGGTCTCACGTGCATGTACAGAAAGTTATGTAACTTCAGAACCGTACCCCCGGGCGTCACAAATTTGGTGTCAAAATGTGCGGGAAACTCGAAAGAAAAAAGTCATAGAGCATCGCGGCGAGAGCATTGCGTGTTGCTGAGTAATTGCGCGAAATGTCGAGGGGGGGGGCCTTTAGCCCCCCCCCCCCCCCCAGTCTTTTTAGGGTTAAGAAGGCACTATACTGATTGTAGAGATTGCCAGTGCAGATCTGTCACAAAGTCTCTTTTATGTGGCACTCTTGTGTGTATCAAGAGAAAATTAAAATCCAGGGTGCATTGTAAGAGTACAGTGGAGACCAACAGAACAGCCGCGGCAAGCTCCTGATTGATAAGGCCATAACAGTGCGACCATGAACATGGGACAGTACAAAGGCCAAATAGGAGGATCAAATTTGATTCAGTTATTGAGTTGGAAAATAGTACAAAGGACTTTAGAACTTAATATTTCTGTGCCCTCATTCTCCTTCCATTAATAATTTTTTTGGCAGGATTGAGATATCACTTCCACCGACTCGTCAAGGGACTGACGGCCCAGTCGGAAGCCAAGGCCCAGCTGGGTCTGGGTCATAGCTATTCCAGGGCAAAGGTCAAGTTCAATGTCAACCGGGCAGACAACATGATCATTCAGTCCATCTGCCTTCTGGACCAGCTGGACAAGGACATCAACACATTCTCCATGAGGATAAAGTGAGTATACCTGGGTTGGCAGTAACAGTGCAAAAGCATTGCGTCAGTTTCAAAATGTACCTGTAGGGCCACTTGCCTCCACAGACTGAAGTAGAATTCAAGTGGGCAAACAAATATTATTTTCCTCCATGAAAATCTTTTGTTGTACACTTTGGGGTGTGCCTACAACAAAGTGGTCAATTTCATGTCACAAATATATAACTTAATTTCTTCGCTGTTTCCTGCTTGGTGTGCACCTTTACAGCTTAATGTGACATATGAAGCAATTCATGGAAGAGACATAGCAATATACTGTATAAGCCATTATTTTCGCCTACAGATATTTTCACGAATGAGGAGGTCAAAGACATTTTCATGTGATGTTATTTTCACAAATTGACACTGAGGCTGTCGTAAGTGCACTATTACCGTAGTGTATGGCAACATTTTCATGTGTTGTTGAATTCGTGGTCTGACAATAGTTCACAAAATTCAAAAAAAAATTAAAACTATTATCCTAGTGTATGGCAACATTTTCATGTGTTATTAAATTCATAGTCTGACAATGATTCACGAAATTCATGAAAATTATACCCCTACGAAAATAAGAGCTTATCCAGTAGTCCCAAATCATCAAGTGTATGGTGCCCTTCGCAAAGCATGATGAGCAGTCACAGCACAATTTCTCAAATTAATGAATGTTTCCACTGTACTCTATCCTTTCAAATGACTGCACTCATAAAAGGGTTAGAGATACAGAGTTAAACAAAACCAAAACCAGAACAAAACTTTTTAGGGGATCATTTTTTTTTTTTTTTTGGGGGGGGGGGGGGGGGGGGAATAACAACCCTTGCGCTCTGAAAAAAAGAAAGTTGAGTGCTATGTACGAGAAATAAAGGAATTTCTTGTTCTCTCTGTTTGTTGCTCACAGTCTCTCTTAGATTTAGCCTTGTCCCCAGCAGTGTTTAGCCACCATTGACTGGAAAACAAAGGCAGCTTATATCTGAACCATGTGTCCTGTTTGATGTGCATGAGTCATCATTCGTTCCAATAATCAGTCCTCCTTTCTTGGCATCTGCAAACTCTCCTGCCATGTTTGTGAGATGAATGCAACCCAGGAGGAAGATCAAAGTGATGAAACCTTCGGTGCCAGAATTCTCTCTCTATTCTGGGTCCATCCTCTAGCATCATGACAATCACATCTGAGATAAACAGAAAGGAATACTAATAATGATATGATGTCGATGGTGATAGCAAAAGTAATGTCTTCAGTTTCAGATTTTTGTTTAGACGTTTGATGCTTTGATGAAACTTATATTTAGTGATGTTTTGAATGTGGGTTTTCCTTTTCAGTTGCTCTCTTTATTGCACTAGTTGTATCTTGATTTAGTAGGGTATGTGTAGATTGAGTTGCTTTAACTTTGTGTTTATTCATGATTTATGGTGTCACTCTGGTCCACCCTCCCCCCCCCCCCCCCCCCAGAAATCAGAAAGTTAATGGCTTTGGGCTATTATTCATACCAAAAACAATTTAAATTAATGAATATATGTGAGATGCATGAAAATTATGTTCTTAAAAAAAAAAAAAAAAAACGACCTGCAATTTTAGTAATTTTCATGTGAGATAAAAATGTGTGAAATAGTGCTGATTAGCCAGTGTGAGTGAGAATAGGGAAATAAAATGTGTTTTTTTTTTCCAATCTTGTCTCTAGGGAATGGTACTCCTACCACTTCCCCGAACTGGTCAAGATCGTCCCGGACAACGCACTCTATGCCAAGGTGGCCCACTTCATCCAGAACCGCAAGGAGCTGACCGAAGACTCCCTGGAGGGGCTGGAGGAGCTTGTGATGGACAGCGCAAAGGCTCAGGCCATTCTGGACGCTGCTCGGTCATCCATGGGTTAGTGCTCAGTCAGTCAATCCCATAATACACAGAGTCGTAATTGGCACGGGAGACCCTCTGTGGAGCTGTCTCGGTATCGCTGGTAGTGAAAGAGAGATGCAGATGATAATGAGAGGTTGATTTGGAATGAAGCATTCCTAACTTCATAATCCCCACCCCCAACAGTTCAGCGCATATACTATACACACCATATATTTGGCAGTGTGAATTAGGACTTTTTGACAATGTCGTTAAATTGACGATCTTGTCAGGAGTACAGAAATGACCAGAGAACTGAAAGCGCGCACATTGTATTCATGTAGGGATTAAATTTATTATTGTTCAATTCATGATCAGCACCAGACTCGCAGAATTTGTTTTAATAAAAACCCTGCTAAATATATGTAGTATACAGTATAAGATCCTCCTTTCTTGGCATCTCCAAACTGTCCTGCCATGTTTGTGAGATGAATGCAACCCAGGAGGAAGATCAAAGTGATGAAACCTTCGGTGCCAGAATTCTCTCTCTATTCTGGGTCCATCCTCTAGCGTCACGACAAAATATATATATATTTTTTTTTTTGGCAGGGTTATTTTCAGTAGATATCCCTGAGGTAAAAATACTACATAGTACCCTTTATAACTCCCCTTTCAACACATTACATTTTTTTTCAATGAATCTCAAATGTAGTGTGAAATAAAATCAGCAAATGTAACTTCATGACTCTAGCAGAGTTAACGCATCCCCATTGTGTAGAGACTTCTCCCAGCATTACCTTTCCTGGTGATGTTTTTGCATGCATGCACAAAGTTGAAGTGTCCTTTTCCACAAGCCTTGCCCAGATTTTGATAGCAAACTTTTTCCAGAGATGCCAGTTTTCTGACTAAAGCCTGAATTCAGGCATTTGGTAGTACCAAAGTTTAGGCTCTTTCATGTATCAAGTAGCATAATGTAGGTGTATTTTCAAGCCCTCTCTTTCATTCTAAGTGGCATCATAGTCTTTCATAGTGGCCCTTCCATATGTTAAAATACAATAGCAGATTGAATTTCAGCAACAATGAAATTCTTGCATGTGCAAATGATGAGATCTTTCCTGAGAGGATTGTGCAATAAAGACTACAGTAAATCCTTTGGAGCTAAAGATTAGCTTGATGGAGCAAAATCCCTATCTTGTACCTATAAAGTGAATTTGTAATCATCTTGCTACTATCGTGTTTGTCTGTGTCTCTGTTTGTATGTGCATGTATCCCATCCAGGAATGGACATTTCTCCCATCGACCTCATCAACATTGAGAGGTTTGCCACCCGTGTCATTGCCCTCTCTGACTACCGGAAGAGCCTCCACACGTACCTCACAGACAAGATGCACGCCGTGGCACCAAATCTCTCAGCCCTGATTGGCGAACAGGTAAGCGGGCATTTTCCTGCGCCCAATGTCCCTTTCGGATGGATTTTACCCATAGGTATCCCATGGAAATAATTATCGGTGATCACAACAGGAAGAGTTCTACTTGTTATCTTAGATAGAGTTACTCGTACCTGCTTACCTTTCTGAGCAAACAATAAAGTGGGATAAAAATCACAAGCTCAAAAACATAATTCACAGTGTCACTAGTAAGTGTGGCAGAACATGCTTCATGAGGTTGTCACTGTTGGAGAGCTTTTCATACTGGAGTCTTTTGACAAACCACTGTCAAACTCTCAATAATATGAGTAGGATGTGAAGAGAGTAACCTGTGCTTCAACGTCCATTAGTGTTACATTGGTACTTCAATTGGAGTTGACCAGATACCTATTTCAAATTTGAAAATTTCAACAAGTACAATCAAAGAGCCTGATTAAAAACTTGCCCACTTTGGAAGAGATGCCAGAATTTTAACAGGAAAGTCTGTGTAAGTTTAGACAACGGCAGTGCAATATCAGGTCCAGTTTACCTTTTGGAGCAGTGATTTAAAAAATGTTCAAGATATCACATTTGATGCATATCTGTAGGTCAGTTGTATCACAAAACATCCCACCATATGAAATTTTTGCAATAAAGCCTAAAATATAAGGAGATATCACTATTTTTCATTAAACCATAACTGTAGATGGTTTAGTCTGGAAACATTTTCATTATAACTATTGTTCACATTTTGTATATTCAACAATGCATTGGTTGTTTCTATCCCTAACTCACATTTTAGAGCTATTTTGCAGCACTAATGCTGGGTTTTTGTTTCATCTGCAAATGGTAAATTATGCCTTTAACAGGAAAGTGTGTATGACAAGGGAAGTGCTATTCTTGAATATTGCTATATTGCAACCAGCGGTTAAATAGTGGCAAAAAAACAAATTTCCAGTGGGTTTTTACATTTATCACGATCATTTGATTCAAAGCCATGATCTCAAGATTGTATGTTGTGTAAATGGACTGTTTATGTGCTGGTGTTGCAAGGATTTATTTCTGTATAATGCATTGCAGTCAAGAACAAATGGATATTGAGATATTGCGGGATGAGTGGGGGATATCATTTTACTGATGCTGTCCCTTAACCCTTTATTGGTAATGTCCTTTCAGTTCTGATGGGCACAGAAAACTCCAATGTTGTACACACTGTCCAATGTCTCTGGCATAGGAAGGGTTAGAAAATATCCCTGTGATAACCCAGAACTATTCAGTTTTTTTGCTTGTGACTTTGCTTCAAAGAGCTGTATGGTGAGATGATTTTGAGTGATGAGTGTGTTGCCTGTTAGGCATGATATTACATGAAGAGCTCTGGTGCAGCATCTCTCTTTCATTTCTTGCTGTCCCTATTAAGGTCGGTGCCCGCCTCATCTCCCACGCTGGCAGTCTCACCAACCTTGCCAAGTACCCCGCATCCACGGTGCAGATCCTAGGGGCCGAGAAGGCTCTCTTCAGGTGCGAAGGAGTTTAGCAGGATATCATATCACTGCAAACTATGTGTCTGTGTGTTCAAAATTTGGAATGTTGAATGGGCTTGCCTCTTCTTTTTTTAATGTTCTGACCTAAGAATATATGCTCAAGAGATATCCCATATGAAGAATGTTTGACTATGATATAATACGGCTACTAGTTAATCTCTCGACAAGATGCATTTCAGTGTTGCTTCTTTTGTAGTTTGAAATAGTTTGGCTTGGTAATATCAGAAAGACCCCCTATTCTTACTGTTCTGAAGAGACTCCTTCTATTACAGACTATGCTCATCATTACTGATACTTCTACACTACTACTACTACTACTACTGCTGCTGCTGCTACTTCAGCTACTACTTCTACTGCTGCTGCTATTACTCCAACTCCTACTGCTGCTGCTATTACTCCAACTCCTACTACTGCTGCTACTACTACTACTACTACTACTACTACGACTACTACTACTACTTCTACCACCACCACTACTACTACCACCACCTTCACCAGTTCTTGAAGATCATTTTTGAAACATGTGTGCTGTTTGGTGTGCATGAACCATTGTTTGTTGTGGAATCAATCCTCCTTTCTTGGCATCTCCAAACTCTCCTGCCATGTTTGTGAGATGAATGCAACCCAGGAGGAAGATCAACGTGATGAAACCTTCGGTGCCAGAATTCTCTCTCTATTCTGGGTCCATCCTCTAGCATCATGACAATTATCCCCCTCAAAAAAAAACAAAAAAACAAACTAACAAGCAACCAAACAAGAGTAGTATTGATAATGAGTGTCAATGGTGATAGCAAAACTTATGTCAGATTTTAACTACTATTTCTTCTCTTTCTGTTACTCTTACTGCTACTACTAGTACTTTGGCTCTTTCTGTTACTATTACGACTACTTCGGCTACTACTACTTCTACTACTGCTACTACTAATACTACTACCACTGCTACTACTACTACTACTACTACCACTACTACCACTACTACTACTACTACTACTACTACTACTATTACTACTACTACTACTGCTACTACTTCTACTACTACTACTACTACTACTACCACTACTACTACTACTACTAATACTACTACTACTACTACTATTACTATTACTACTACTGCTACTACTTCTACTACTACTACTACTACTACTACCACTACTACCACTACTACTACTACTACTACTACTACTACTACTACTATTACTACTACTACTACTGCTACTACTTCTACTACTACTACTACTACTACTACCACTACTACTACTACTACTACTACTACTACTACTACTACTACTACTACTACTACTATTACTACTACTACTACTGCTACTACTTCTACTACTACTACTACTACTACTTCTACTTCTACTGCTACTACTATTACAACTCTTTCTCGTACTGCTACTGCTGCTACTTCTTGTAATAGTACAACAAGGAAAAATAGAAGCATGAAAGAATTATCATCCTGCTGATTATAAGACTAATGGCATAATGATAGTAGATTAAAAGCTTTTCAAGTTGCTGAGCCGAAGGATCAGTGAACACTTGACTGCATTGAGAGACATAACTAAATTAGAGACCCTTTTGTACACAGCCCTTAAAGTCTGTGAACAATGTTTATGTTGGCTCATTATTAAATCATTAAAGCTGTGTCTGCACTTTCAGCAGCAGCCAATCCGATAAAGAGTAATCCATTGGGAAATATGTCAGGTAATTAGTTGCAATTACTTCTTGGGGAAGTAGCCATGACTCGGTCCTTGCAACTTTCTGGTCACCGTTTCTATTCGGTAAATGTCTCGTCTTCCAGGGCCCTGAAGACGAGAGGAAACACCCCAAAATACGGCCTCATCTTCCACTCCACATTCATTGGCCGGGCGGGCCAGAAGAACAAGGGCCGCATCTCTCGTTACCTCGCCAACAAGTGCTCGATGGCGTCGCGAATCGACTGTTTCTCAGGTGAGTTCAGTGATTCCCTCCCAGCTGTGGATACAAACCATTGCTGAAATATCACGCAAGAGTGTTATCTGTTTTATAATTTTCAATTTCCTTTCGTTAATTTTCCTTTCAACTTGTCTCCATAGAGAGCATTCCCATATTCAGAGTATATTTTTGTGATTGCTTGTCCCGATCTCAATTACCTGTCTGGTCTTATTACCTCTGCCCAGGAGGTTATGTTTTTACCGGTGATGATTTGTAAGTTTGTGATGTAGGTGATACCGATACAAGACTAATCATTGGTAATGCCGGTGACCTTGTTTCAGAAATCCCCAACTCGGTGTTTGGTGAGAAGCTAAAAGATCAGGTTGAAGAGAGACTCTCATTCTACGAGACGGGAACGGCGCCCCGTAAGAACGTTGATGTCATGCATGAAGCATTGCAGCAGGTGAGAAGATGGCTAAGAGTTGTAAAGAGTAGTGAAGAGTTGAGTAGTAGACAATGTGCGGTACAAGAACATTTTGACTTTTTGAAATGAATGACGAACCTTGTGATAATGCAATTTTGTATGTTTCAACTGAACTGTGGTGTAATACCATTTTATGATATTGACACCTGAGAAATTTCTAAACTGAACCTCTTGAAAAAGAAATATCTCAGAGAGAATGTACAAAGCAAAGATGTGTATCTATCCAGCCTCAATGCTAAACACACACACTAAAAAAAAAAAAAGAAGATGTGGTGAAGTACAAAATGTTTGTATCTGGACTGAATGGGCTTTCAGTGCAGAATTGCCAGACACATATGACATTGCCACACTTGCTATCTTTCATCAATTTGTTAAGAGACGCAAGTAAGGGCCACAATGACAGAAACATATGTCTTAGGCTCTAACGAAATATATCTGTAACTCTGAATTTGAAATTGCAACTTTAGTGAATGCTGCATTGCCGTTGCTCATTTGCACACCACATCAGTTTTGTTAACCCATTTCTGAACACTCCTTTCCTCTCCACCACCTGATGCAGGCCAAAGAGGTGGAGGCAGAACAACTGCGCAAGAAGAAGAAGAAGGAGAAGAAGAAAAAGAGGAAGGCATCTGAGATGGAGGAACCACCTCAAGAAGAAGCTGCCGACGCCACGGGAGAGCCGACAGGCGATGAAAGTGCCGAGGGAGAACCGAAGAAGAAGAAGAAGAAAAAGAAGAAGTCGCTCTCAGCGGAGCCCACGGATGATGCGGACGTGGAGGAGGAGGAGACTGTTGCCATGGAGACAGAGACACCAAAGAAGAAAAAGAAAAAGAAGATGCAGGCAGCTGTTGAGCAGCAGGCAGAGGACGAGGAGAAAGAGCAGGAAGAAGAGGCCGTGGCGGAGGAGACGCCAAAGAAAAAGAAGAAAAAGAAGAAGAGTTTGGGCGGGGATGGGGTAAATGGTGATGAGGATCAGGGGGCAGTGGAGGTAGTCGTCAAGAAGAAGAAAAAGAAGAAGAGTCTTCCGGAGTAGCCTCCTAGTTCTTAGAATATTTCCCGCCTTGAGTCTCATTTTAGACATCATGAAGGTTTCTGTCCAGTGTAAGTCGTCTCAACTGACTTTTCTGGAGAGAACAATTGTAAATATCTCTACTGTGGTAATGAGAGACTTGTTTTTATTCTACTGCAGAAAAGTTATAGTACTGTACTGTCTGCGTTAGGTAATCTAACACATTCTCATATTTCTCCGCAGCTGTCCAGTTATGCATCTTTCAGTTGTATAATGTTTGAATAACAGACAAGTAGAATGGAGCTGTGTTCACACTCGGACTGATAATCCCCCAATGGACACGTGATCTATTTAACCCTCACTGTACCAGGGTCTTTTGACAGTGTGTACAATGCTGTGTGGTTTTCTGTGCCAATTGGTACACACAGCACACAACGGGTTAACACTGATGGTACAAGGAGAGCTAGACCATGTCATGTAAGCATATATTTCCCAAAACATGATTCACCGACCAGGATTTATAGTGTACATATCTTGTCTTATTCTTTTTCTCTCTTTTTTTTCCTCAGCTTGTACATAAATCAGAGTACTTTTTTGACATTTTGTTATTGCTTGTAAAAAATCATTGCTACTGTGAGAACTGAGGAGAAATTATGATCATAAGCCAGTGTTGATTATGCAGAAAGCTGAACTGCTCTCTCATCCCCCCAAGAAATACATAGACAAAACCATAATGCCACCATAATATTATTGTTAGCCATAATTTATGCCCAATTTGTGTGTTTCACTGGACTTTTCCTGTGTTGTATAATGTGATACAAGTTTGAAACGGAAGACGAGCCAATAGTAAGTCAGAAGAAAATTTGTGTTGCCTGCAGGATACATTCAATAATGATCTTTTGAGATACAGCTGTCATTCATATCTCTCCTGAACTGATCTGAAAGAAGTCAACGTGTAATGCTACATGTGAATGCTGTCATGTACTAAGATGAATATGGGCATCATGTACTTGTGTATCTCAACTAGGGGAAGGGATAATGATACAGTCAACCTTGCTTAAGTCGACCTCGCATAAGTCAAATAATTGTCTAAGTTGAAGATCTTTTCAAGTCTTCTTCTCTTCATATTCTATCGATTTTAATCTCTCATATTAAAGTCAAATTATCTCCAAGTTGAAGCAATTTCGTCAGTCCATACAGATTCAACTTAGGCAAGGTTGACTGTATTTTCAGTTTGTTAAATGAATTCATGGTATTATGGCCACTGTATTCTCTGGCAAATTTTGTGAACTGTCATATTAATTGGAATTTTTTTTTTCTGATTCAGAAGGATGAAGAAATCTCATTGACAAATGAGTAAAAAAAAAATCAATTTCCTCAACTTTCCTAAGTTTTATTAAGTTTCTTGTGTCTGTAGGTTCTAAGTGGGAGTGTACAATGTTTTATTCCACTCAATAGGCATGGCTTTTATTGAAGTAGGCCAGTATGTTGTATGCTAGTCCTGGGAGTATCAAATTATTGATACATGTACCTTGAATTGTGTGAAGGACTAAATTTGGACGTGCTGTATGGAAATTTTAATTCTCGACAATGGTGAAATGTGTTGTAGATGGTTTTATCATTGTCTTTATTCCATACGTGATGCCACACATGGTCAAGATTACGCACTGAGTGTAGTCTCAGTCTTCTTTTTTCCCCCAACAAAAAGGGTGCACACTTTTGATCCTCACTGTAATATTTATACTCTAATGTATGTATGTATGGAAATTTCAGTAACAATATTTCTGTTCACAATGTTGCAAAGGTTTGAACCTTTTCTTGGTTGTTGGAAGTTTAATTTCTAAATACCAGTAAGCTAAGATGTCAGAGCTGCCAACATTTACGTTTTTATGATACTTAGTATGTTTTTCCTCATCAAAAATAAGAAAGTTTTTTTTTTTTTTTTTTTTTTTTTCTAGAATGAAAAACTTAATCTGACATTTGATAGAGCAAACTTAGTACAATGTAAATGTGTGTGTTTTTTTTTTATATTGTGCATCAGTGTTTTTTTTCCGCACAGGCTGGCAGCCCTGCTGTGGACGTGAAATTCAAAGTGTGGTAGAAAGATGGATAGATTCACTCAACACCAAACATCCAAACCTGTATTTGATAACACAGATTATAAATTAAATCCACTCATTTTAAATACACTTTTGACTTGTATAAATGGACATCAAGACAACATAGTTTGTATCGTGTATTTTTTTTTTTTTTTTTAAATTTTTACTGTTTATTATTTGCATGTATCACTACACCTTCCCAACATCATACACCAAGTGCAGACATAATTACAATCCAGTCACGCAGGACTATATTTCAACACTTGTTAAATAATATAATGAAAAACAGAATGCATTTCTTCCATAGCTATCCTGTGTAAGTCACACAAAATGAAGTTAAAATATATTCAAATAGTCAAATGCATCATATTTTGTAAATGACCTAGGCTGAAATATGGAAATTCATAGACCACATTACCACATGATGAGAATCCACCATTGACAAACTGTTGTACATTGGAAAAGCACATGTACATTTACAAAGTGTGAGAGGAAGTTCAAAGTTCAAATAATGAATTTGAATAAAGCAAACATACATTACAATGTAGTAAGCAGTCAGAGATAAACCATCCGTAACAAATGCCACCCACAAAAAACAAGAACCATTTCATTTTAAGTAAAAATAAAAGAAAAAAATGAGGAAAAGGAAATATGAAATGGTATGAAAGATCTTGCTTACATGTACATGACATTTGCACAAAGAGGAACATTCGGACTCTGACGGTCTGCTCAGATATAAGGGAGATTGTGCATTTCCTCAGTAAACCCAGCATGTCACAATTCATTTTGCTGTTTGTCGGATCTTGCATTACAGACACATTAATTGCTGCTACCTCAGGCAGGATGTGCACTTGACATACTTTACATCATATTAATTGTTGTCGTTTTGGTTTGTTTGTTTTTGTTTTTTTAAATGAGAAGGATCAAGGGAAGAAAGTGAATTTCAGCAAATCTGTCCCACATGTGGGGGGAAGTCAGAAGTCTGAAGTGTGGGCGACTTCAGGCATACACTTTTGAATGTAGTGTACAGTGCACTCCCATTATAGCGAAAACATTTATAATGAAATTCCGGTTACAACGAATTAAAAATTATGGCTGCAACGTTATCCTCTCTATGTATTTGAATTGTTTATTTGTTCAGTCATAACAAAATTTTGATACAACGAAAGAAAACTGCTGGTCCTGAGGACTTCGTTATAACGGGAGTCCACTGTAGTACATTAAGGTGTCCAAACATGCTTTCCAGGAATAAAGCATGAAAACCTGCAGGGTGGGGACATACGGTCAATGAACTGCCAATATCACATGGATCGTGGCTTGTCTGACATCCATTTCTTTTCCTAATCTGGAGGCAAGAATCTTCCTCCAGGGATCAAAAGCCAGAAGAGTTTTGATGGCCTTGCCAAGTGTGACTTGGATGTCTCCATCTCCCCAAGGCATCACTACTAATACCCAACCCACCGAAGTATGACCTTTATTCAGATGGAAGTTAATTAATCTCGACTTTTTACCTTGAGGACTAGACATCCCCCCCTGCATACAGGACACTTTCTTTCAGTTATTTTCATTCTTCTAAGCAAAATGATGTTTCAAATGGACTTTCCTGACTGGAATTGGGGCTAGAAGATGACTTCTTTGCCACTGACCTGTCACCTTTCAGCTTCATCATTTCATCTTATACCATATTTGTCTCCGTAACCATTCTTCTGCTCCATTAGAAATTAATAGCTGAAGTAGTCACTGAAAATTGACATTTGGAGCTGCATTCCAGTGCCCCTTCACATTAAGGAGTCAGCCCAAAACTCCAGTCGGGACATCTGCACTATGTTTCCTGTGCAGCATATCGTGGCCAAGAAAGCACAGACATCGTATTCGGAGATCCAGACTGATGCAGACCTCCCAACCCTTCTGAACCATTCTGAATTTCTGGGGAAAGAATCTGAATTTTGACCATTCCCAGCTCTTGTTTCAATAGGAGTTTCCGAACTTTCTTAATAAATCCACTCTTATGGAAACTGCTCTATCTTTCCTACTTTTGAGCCAAATAATCCGTAATTTTTAGATCGAAAGGTTGGGAGGTCTGTTGATGAAAAACCCAAGAGGATGGAGGCAGAACAGAACAAAACATCCCATTTGGGAGAGGGCATCTCTTGAGAGCTGAATCCATGGATGATACACAAGGTGTGCACAGCTTTGTTTATGGCCATTTTTAGAAAAGCGATTGTCTGTCCCCAATTTGCCTTTATGCTGAAATGCGACTGGAAGACACTATGAAAAGAGGTGGGCATGTTTGATGGGACATACAGTATCTCCATCTCTCTCTTAAAAAGAAAAAAAAAAATGGGAAGAAAGATGAATACCTTTTAATAATAGGAGGATATCGGTAATTGAAATCATGAGATCAACCTACAGCTGAGATTATTTCTGCAGCTGTAGCAGGCAGGAGAAACATGGTACGAATGAGCGAGCATCGACCGCGGACAAAACCAGAAATACACGCCCATTACTTCAAAGAATCTTTGCAGCATGATTTTGTGGGGGGTAGATATCTAGTGAAACGATGATGGTACAGATTTCTGAAGCAGTGTTGCTACGTGCGGACAAATTTCGAACTGCCAATGGATACAACATGATTACAAACAGACTGCTCCACATTTGCCCATTAGCCATCTTCTCTTTGTCTACTTTATGGTGGGTCACTCGACTGTCTAACCAGAATCCCAAGTCGATTCTTCCCCCAAGAAATGCCTTCACCACTGCCTAATGACTTTTTTGGTAAGATAGATGTGGTGAATGCATTTCCGAGACATCTTCCCCAGCACACATCCTTATATTAAGGAACTATGTGGTCAGAAATAACAGGGCATTTGCTTTACGCCACTATGGTTTTTCCTAACTTTTATAAATACATACAAAATATCCACTCTCACTCTCATTCTCTCTCTGCTTCTCTCATCAATGTTCTCTCGAAGCATGCGTGCATGAGTAATTTGCAAGACCTCCGAATGAAACTGTGTTGGGCCATAACCTGGAAAATTACAGGTTAGCATACATGCCATGATTCGAATGATGATTACTAAAAAATGTACATTGGCTTCACTACGTTATGACGTTCAACCGAGTAGCACCATAGCAAGACATTGCCTATTGCGTCGCACAAAACCAAAAGTTGACCGAGGTGGACGCACGGACGGCAGCGTAACTAGTGGGGTGATGGTGAATGAAAGTAAAGTAAAAGAGAGTCCAGCGAAAATGCAGTGATATGTTTCAGAGGCCCGTGGTCTGCCTTTCAAACATACACCTGTGTGCCATGCACAATTTTCTCAAGCAATACCCCTTTTAATGCATGATGCCCTCAGATGGAAATATTGATAAATTATATTTCTTTTTTGCCTTTCTCTTTATATTTCCGAAGATTGATTATTTTGGAACCACCATCTCTGAAAAAAAAAAAAGACGATGAATGGTGATCACTGAAAGAGAGAAGCCTTTATTTGGATTTAAGCTTGAAATATCCATTGGCACAGAAACTTGTAGAAATCTATTTACATTCACGATGTCATTTTAGCATCGAGAAGTTTACGCTTTGATGCCCACGCAATTGTGAGATAAGGCAAGCTTGCAAAGACAGACTTAATAGGAAACTAACAAGTTTAGATTTGTCAACACCAAAGAGGCAGTTTGATTGGAATGAGACCTATAGGCTGAGCTAAAAGCAAGTTATTTTAAACATAATCTTGAAGACTTCCACAAAGAATTTTAATAGACTATTAGAACAAACCGGGAGGATTCGACATCTGAAAGGCCAGGCCAGCAAGTCATAGCAAACTTATTTTATGAACAGATTGGTTGAATTGATAATATGACCACCCGGTGCAGCTGTTTTGAAAGTTTATCTTTATCCAACCACAGCCACTTCAATACAGAGAACTGAAGCCTGTGATGCTGTGTCACACCCACATTAAAAAAAAACAAATATTTTTTGTTTTCTGATTGCAATAACTCACGAAAAACAGCTCCTATCACCCCCATATTTTGCACATGGTTAGTTCATGTCACGTACATTATTTCATAAAATAACAACTTCTTGATCAGATGCCATCTTGGGTATGTAAATTAGGGTCAAAGGTCATAAATGTATCATTCCACCTTATACATGTATGACAGCCACTTTTATTCACTTCTTCCCTATAGCAGCCTCCATTATGGCCACGTTTTGAGTATTGCACAGTCTCTCTCATTCCTCTAGTTTACTGATCCTTTCTCAAGTTGTACACACTGAAAGAGGAACGTCACAGCCCATCGCAGCATCGTTGAAAATGAGACTGGCGTGATGCAGCGGCAGCACAGAGTCGTCCGAGATGAAACGGTGCTGGCTTCAAGTGTAACGAGACGGCAAATGTAGCTGACAAGTTTCTACCAAAAGATTCTCAGAAAGAGCAAAAAAAAAGAAAGAAAATGCAATAAAGGTTTTGACATCATGCTGTATTCAAAGCATATTGCATTGATACAGCACTGCATGCTGCAGGGAAGTTCTTCTTGTACAAGTGAAATTCTGAGGAGAAATGCTCTGCAACATCTACGAGCATGCTCTGTCCTATTCCCCATGATTCTGACATGAAATCTTTTTCTTTAATTGTAAACACGATTTCTGGAATCCGCCTCTATCTCATCAAAAATGTACTGGTACACAAACTGTCGCACCACTATGAGAACAAAGTTAAAGAAATATGAGTGATCATTTGCTGGTACATGTCTGCTTCAGGAACAGTGCTTGAAACGACTGGTTTTGTCACAAACTCAACCAAAGAACAACGAAGATGCATACACCTTCCACCACAACGTCACTCCGTTCCACAACTTCCTCCGACAATGCTTTGGGCATGCCATATAATCTATCATATCATACAATACTCAATGCCTCGATGATTCCATCTTGCCCTGCCCTGATATTACAGATCTCCAGCCAGTTTCCTGCGTCAAGTCCAGATACACATACAAACTCGTGCACAAGTACATCTGTCATACATACACTGTTTTATACACATATATATATGATACAAATGCGATCTGTCGACAACGCTTGATTTCAGTCTCATTTAGATTGCAACACCGATCACGTCACTCATCACACATAATTAAATGTGTGTCACCTTCAAATTTCATTTTTCCAACAATTCTTTCATACACATGGCGTATCTTCTGCATCAATGTAATTTCATGCTGAGAAGTCTATGGACTGCTGCATGCAGTTAGGTACATATGTCTCATCACATATTGATACAATAATTTGGTCTGGGAGGCATTCGCAAACTTTTACGAAAACGAAGCAACATTAATCATTCTCCCCCCATTGAATAAACGTGTTGGTCAATAACTGGGCATTGCTATCACAAAGGCAAAGAGAAGGTTCTTTTTTTCAGTACAAAGCCCAACACAATAGACAACAAAATTGTATCAAAGCGATAAACTCAATCTCCATTTGTTGTGCAGGCATCTCCTTTTGGTCAACAATGCATGCCAAAGTTGGCACTCATTCTTCTTTAGCTCAGAAAACTAGCAATGTCCATACAAGGAACAATACACTCAGCCAATCAACTTGTCAGTGTAATGTGACATTACATTAACGTAGGGAATGATATACGTGAACCTGACAATAACTGTACTAACTGAAATTGATATCATGCAAGACAGCTTTATTTTCGCTTCTTTTGCCATAATTCATTCGTAGGGGTTTTTCCATTTCCGCGATCTTGCCGAAAAATGGAAGTGAAACTGCATTCATCATCCTGTCATAGTGAGATGACCCACCAAAACATACAGCCACATGACGGAACAAATGTACCACCATTACATCTTTCCAATCTTTAATTCTCCCTTACTATGCTGAGAGTTGCAAGAACTGATCACCAGAATCCTCAGAGAGATTCCCCTGTGTGCAAAAACAACTTCCTTTACACTTGTAGCTCTGTCCTACATTAGTGTGTAATAAAATACTGTTTTTAAAAATGAGCAGGCTTGAAAATAGCACAGCCTGCGATACATCTTGGGCAAAATGCATTCACAAAGAAATTGTATTTGAGAATACTGTAATTCTTTCACTCTGCTTGTAGAGATATATATATTCTATTCTCTACTATAAGCATATTGAATTAACACAGATATTTCATCATTTAATGTTGCAAGCATTTCAGTAAATGATATATTCATAAAGTAAAAAGCCTATATAAATCCATCCTGCTGGACTAATATGGAAAAGATGAGTCTAGAAAAAAAAACACCCTGAAAGTCAAACTGACAGAACAGTTTGTCATCTTTCTCGAGGGGTGGGGTGGGAGATGGGTCTTGGGGCCCACTGAATAAAAGATTTCCTAGAATAACATTGGTACAAATCTAGCAGCTTCCATGGCAGCACAAATCCTGAATGCTGATTGGCTTTTGCTATGGCACTAATCATTAAAGGGAATAACTCTTCATGTAAGTCTTTCATGCAACATGGCCTTAGTCCCACACAATTATTGCCACATGCTTACTGTATCTTTCTAATCAAGGAAGTCAAACAAAGGTTTGTTCACCAAGGTGGTTAAAAAAAAAAATATCAGACAAATTAAATAAACATCTCGTTATCAATATCTATATATCATTATACAACATCATAAAACAATGCATACAATTACAGCACTTGAATGAGCTCTCTGCTGTTTGAGCACATTGTACATGATTTAAAAAAAACCAAAACTTTGCCAATCAATATTATGAGCACTGACATCTAAAGACTGTTGAATTCATCACTGTGGGTTTGAGCACGGTTCACAAAAGCTTTTAAATAAAGGCTACAACATAACAACTGGTGTGTCACCACATGTAGCACAAATGAATGTGAATTTTGCCTTCTCTATAGCTATGAGAAAAGGAAAAACCTCACCATCTCCAAAAAGCACACAGATTCAAGTTCTGCACACCTACGCAAGGTGCAGGTACTTGTTACAGCAGGAGCACAATTAACAGCATGGCATCTCAAACGATGATGCAAGTCCACATGCACGCACATTGAATATTTATGGCAGTGGTACATGAATGGAAGGGTAAGTGATTAGAGTACCGAAGTTACTAAAAAAGAAAAAGAAAGAAAAAAAAAAGGCTGCAAGAGACATTGTTAGGTTGTCACACCGCAGGAAAATGGCAATCAATGCCGTTGTGGAAAGGTTTACGCTGACATTTAGAAACTGCCCCTGCCTCTCTCCGCCCAACTGTATTAGGGCACAAAAAGCCGACTTTTTAATTCTCTGCCATACACGCGCAAAGCGAGTGGGAGGGGTATTCAGAAAGGAAGTCAGGCGACATTGATCCAAAGGTAATGTCATCCTTCCACATTTGAATCGGCAATATGGACTGGGAGACTGATAAACTACAATACCTAACAAATTTGTTCACGAGCTAGAAAGCAAAGATCTCGGGATTATCTTCCAGTCTAATAAGAACAACTTTTGTATTAAAAAAAAAAGAAAAGAAAAGAAAAGAAAAGCAGAGGGCAGCACTCTTATTTCTTTTGTTTTGTAGGCATGATATATGGAGATGGCACAATACAATATCTTTTAATAAATTTCTCTTCATTGCTGGAGAATGTTGGCAGACTTTTAATGAAGCATTGATGAACCTTTCTCCTCAAAAGCTGTATGGTCTATCCTAATCACTCCCTTCATCCTATTGCCTTTCATTCACAAACCACCACCAAATCTTCAAATGGACCTTGTTTTCTTGTCACTTTTTTTCCTTTCTTCTCTGTGCTCATCTTACGACATCAAAATCACACAGGCTCACAAGATTGTCAATTTATCTTTTTTTTCTTTTGCCACTACATTCCTCGAGTTGAATTCTTGCAGATTTGTGATGGATGACGCTTTATTCCATATTCTGAATTTCATCTATGCAGCGGCGAAGTTGATGATCCTTTACTCGCTCTTCCCCTGGCACGCCGACATGAAACGGAGGACACAGAGAAATTCCCCATGTGAATGAACTCCAAAGAGGACACTGAGCTGGAGCCACTCCACTCGTCGGGCTGTACGGGTGACGTATAAGATGCATTCTCCGCGGGAGCGATGGAGCGTGCACATTCACAGATGCAAACAATGCGTAGAAGGGCAATGGAACACAAACACTTCTCTTGCCTCTCACTGGCCATGTCAAAAACTCAAGGAAGCTATAGGATTCAAATTCATTTTTTTTTTTTTTAAGAAACAAAAAAAAAATCACATGATCCGAGGTCAAAGATCGACTGAAGATGTCCTCTCACATGTCCGACATCCACGCTAATGATGTATATTTACACAATGGCAGGTTTCCGGCTTTCACATAAATGGTGTTGCGAGACAGCATAATGACGAAGAAAAAAAATATTCACAGTTGTCTTTTGAAATGTCTCTGTGTCAGATTTCTTCAAGTATATCTGATCATTATTAACAACTTCATCATCATCATCATCATCATCATCATCACTTTTGTCATCATCACTTTCATCTTCATCATCATCATCATCATCATCATCGTCATCATCATCATCATCATCATGTTAGAGAAATTATCAACAAAATCATGATCAAAATATCCCATCATCACAACCAGCATACATATAATCTGACAAAAGAAAAATGACGTTGATAGTGTATCTGTGTTCTGATTCCAGGAAAAACCAAAACAAGAAAAGAAAGAAAAAAACAAAGAAGAGAGAGTCTCGTTTTTGCAGCACGGTTTTTGAGAGTCTTGTCTAGCCCATTGGCGTTGTGTCATAGCTCCAGGCGAGGTCGGTACTGCAGCAAAAGTGGAACGTTCTGCAGGGGGGTAAACGCAGAAGAAAAGAAAAGCACAAAGCATAAATACCATGGAAGACAATTGATCAGAAGATTCTCCATCTGGAGATGTCTAATCAGAGTACATGGATGGGAACTCCATTCGATGGATATGTAAACTACTTGCTGAATTTGTAGCCCTAGAGAATGCAGACATTCTGGATAAAATGTAACCTTTCTTGCTTTGAAGGAGGAGAGAATGGCACTGTACAATTTCCTCTGTGGGCGAAGACATTTTCAGGTAACGAAGATTGACATTTACATAAAAGTCATACTGTGGAATAATGTTAAACCTAACAGGCAAACATTTTCATTCTGCAAGCTGCCTTCCATTCTCGGAACCAACATTTCAAGAATCACACTGAGAATTTTTTGAGGCATTGATGGGAAATATCATGACATTTGAATGAGATTATATTTCTGTTCATTTCAACAAAAGTGATTGGTGACATCTAGCAAAAGCTTTGGAATGAGAGAAAAAAGAAAAAATATACATTCACACACAACAACAAGGTCTGTTTCTGATCTGTATGTAACTGCTGTGAAATGTGAAAATTCAGCAACCAGATAGGGTCGCTTCTTCACATTGTACAGTGGGTTATGGTACTTTTGAAAAGCAAATTGATCATTTTCATTAATTTATGTGCAGTCTCAGGCCTTTATGAGTATCGTTCTTTCAAAAGATGAGTGGGGGTTGAAAACTCTCGGACAGAGAATATTCATAGTATAACACCAACGAATCATCCCTCCCTCCACCCCCCCCCAAAAAAAAAATATACACAACAACAATATTGTGATTGTTGAAATGGCAATAAAAGCACATTGGCAGTCTGCATTTAGCCAAATCTAGAGGCTAGACTGCCTAAGGGGGTATTATAGGAAAAGGCTACAGTGTACTCTTTTTCCATGCCTGCAACTTTGATACCTCCCTCCCCCAACGTCTCTTCCCCCAATGAGCTGGAGAAGAGGGGGCTCAATATATCCTCCTTTAACGTGGAGTATAATTGCGTATATGAGTACATTAGCATGTGTGCGTATGTCCGTATGTGTGTGTATGTGTGCAGTACCGGGGTGTGTGTGTTGTGCGTATGTTTGTGGATCATTAGACAGAAGCCAGAAGAGGAGTCCCCCCCCCCCCCCCCCCGCATGCCTTTTCAGCGGAGTCCTGTCAGATGAATGGCCTTATACCACCGTCTCCCCACCCACTGATGCATTCAATTTGCATCTCTCATCCCACCGCTCTCATCTCCTCCCTTGACTCTCTTGCTGAACGGCAAGTTCTCTTTTTCTGGTTGTCCTGATTCCTGCCCTCCCCCCTCTCTCTCTCCTTTCTCTCTCTCTTCTTTATCTATCTATCTATCAATATACAATGTTCCTTTCCTTCATTCTGTCTTTCCCAGCATCTATCAGCTTGAAGTTTCTTTCTCTCTCTCTTTCACACGCTCTTTTCATATTCTATCTTTTTCATCAAAATTTTGCAGAGTTCCACACAATTTCATTTTGCCAGCATACTGAAAGAACTCATGACTTACATCCTTCAGAAGGGCAAGGGAACAACATTACCCTTAACTTTACGTCAGCAAACAAGTTGAAGGAATGTGTGCTTACCGTAAAGACCTGAAAATTTACAGAATTCTCTTCATTCATATTTTCTTTGTATCAAGCCTCTACTGTGACATCAAAGACTACTGTAAAATGAGGAAAGTTCGCATGTAATTTAATTTCGCGAATTTCGCGAGCGGCAACATTCGCGAAATTAAAATGCACGGCAAAGTTCTTGCCTACACAATATGCATTGGATGCCAGTGGCAAGTCATGAAATTTCATGCCGCGAGAAAGGCCGTCGGCTCCAATTCGTAAAATTTTCATGCCGCGAATATATCGTGCTTTAAAGTATTGTACTTGTCTAATCCAGAAATAATGTCACATGGATTTGACAAAAAAATTAGCAAATCTATAACTTTGAATGGGGTGTATGATTTTCCGCAAACTTCACTGCCATGTTCTTCTCATATTTCTGCATTCACTGAATTCGCATTGATATGTTTTGGGTAAGTTTCCCCCTTTAAGCAGATTTGATAGTGTTCTTACAGCACTATTCATTATCTTCTAACTCTAAAATAGTGCACTATTTGCTGATGAGGACTAGCTAATTAATCCGTTCAAATGAAGGACACTTCCCCAAGCACGATGAGAACCTATTTCTTTTTTTCATTGATCACATTTTTATTTTTCATATCACCCTCTTCTCTGTGATGTCCCTAAATCCTGGAGACTTACACATTTTATTGAAGGTGGGACTATGCCTTTGTGCATACATTTTTTCCACAATAATGTGATGAGTATATACACTCAGCTTCATTTAAGCAGACTTTAATGTTCAGCTGAGCACTCTCTGCTTGTCTTCTGAAAGTGTTCATCTCCTTTCTCTTACAAATTTTTCAATATCAAACACAATGGACATAAACACAAGAAGGCCAGTGTACATGTAGATTGAGCAATGAGGAGGCTACCTCCCCCGCAGAGCAGTGTTCAAAGGCCCACGTACACCATGATTCAGTGTTTCAAACATTTTTCGCATGCTCCGAACTTCGGGGTAATTTTTCAAACGGGATCCTCCGGGGGCCGAGCTGACGGGGATGTAGATTTCAGGCTAATTTCACGACTGGGCATCGATTATCCTGGCGGTCCAAGTTTCAGGTTGATGGAAATGCAATGTGTGTTTCCTCTGCCTGTCCTTATGTGAAATATGCATTAGTCTAGACTCAAGACTTTTGCTGTTATTCTGCTTCCAAATGCTGATTGATATGGATGAGCACAGCACTCCCTCCAGCTGTAAGTTAAAGACTAAGCCTTGATTGGAGTCTATCTGTATGACATCATTAAATGCTTGGAGACATCACACTATAAAATTACCATTTTGATTTAAATTAGTGAAATATGATTAAGATAAGTAGGCCTACTACAACTAATTGCAATCATGAATAATTCATTACTACACTCACTGGGCCATATCTACTATTTCTACTCGTATAATGCTCAGAACGAATAAAAATGTTACTATAACCCACGATACACAATTAAAGACAACCGCATTTCTCAAAAGTATATAGACTCCATGCCTATCTGACTACTGTTATTAGTATACATATTTCATCAACAAAAGAGTCTTTCTTTAATCGGAGTTATCAAATCAGTATGCAAATGGTCAAATATGTTGCAAGAATTTCCCCCACAACTCTCGTTATCCGAAGCCTGTGTCCTTTCCTTCCCCTCCCTTGATTTCTCATTCAGCCACTAATCATTACTCTTAACGATCTTCATTTCTAGAATGGTTAAAAAGCTGCAAAACAAATCAGGATATATGTCATCTTGAATTTCAGGATGCTGAAAATGATTATTCTCCTCTTGCCAGCATTGGCATTTAGGTAAGAATCGCTTAGTACAGTGAGCCGGTGTGTGAGTTTGAGTTATTGATGCAAAGCAAGCAAGCAAGCAAGGATGCACCACCCTAAGCAGTAATATTCTGGTGTATTAGATGAAATTTGTTTTTTCAGAAGCATTTATGAAACAATGATCCCTAATGTGTAGGCTGATCCACCTTGCTTTTATTTTTTTCTGCATATTGTCTTGGTATTTATTGTTTATATTGTATGTCACTTATCCGTTGAGAACGAGTCCCGAGTATACTCCGACAGGTGTCTAGGGGAAATGCGTGTTGTAGCAAAATCAGTCCGTCCTCAACGGGTTAAAGCAAAAATCTGCTCCAAAACTTTTTAAATCTCATTGGAAAGAGAGAAAAAAAAAACCTGCTGAACAGTGCAAAAAATGATAAAAATTGCATAAGAAATAAGGAATTAATGACATTCTGAAATTTCAATTTTTTTAGAAAAACACTTCTTGACCAGTCATTATGAATATTCAAATCAGCAAGATGATGTCATGCTCTCACCCTTTCTTATTCATTTCATATACAGAAATAACAAAACTCATATTTCAGCTGTATGAATATAAACCTAGCCTTGAAACCATCTCAATTAAAAAAAAAAAATGTTATCTCTGACATATTTAGAAATATGCTTTTACCTTATTTGCCAAAATTAACAATTTTCAAATTTCATATAACATGAATGAAAAATGTAGGGATATGACATCATCAACTCACTCATTTGAATATTCATAAGGACTGGTCAAGAAATGTTTTCTGAAAAAAAAATGTGAAAATTCAAAATGTCATATCTTCCTTATTTCTTATCCTATTTTGGCATTTTTGAAACATTCTGCAGGGAATGAATTTTGTTCTCTGTCTTTTGGAGCTATTTTTTTTTTTTTTTTTTGGGGGGGGGGGGGGGGGGTGGATTTCCTCTTTAAGTGAGCAGAAGGGATCTCAAGCCCTCTGCACAAATGCTGCAACTCTAGAGTCTGTATAATATATAATCACATTCTGTACAAGTTGGGTTGAAATTGATGATGTAGATGGATGTATGCAGGAGACCACCGAACAATGTTGTAAGATGAAGACTACTGGTATGCCTTGGGGAGCGCCAGTTTGGAAAAGATTCACATGTGAAATGTCAGGATGGCCTTAAACCCTCTCGCCGTACATGCTCAGCTCTCTCATTCAGCTGTTGCACTTTTGCCCTGGAGACTGAGGAAGAAGAGTTCTTCATCCTTGCGTATCATAATGACAGTTCTACTTTCCATCGTCTTTTATTCTTTCTTTCTTTTTAAAGATCGTGGCGTTGTTGTATAAAAATTTTAGTTGTTTGAACTCATATTGTACCATGCTATAGCTATCTTTCGACATAGAAACTTCACTTACACACAGTCTTGATTGCATAGTTCCTCTTCATCTTACTCTCATATAGCAATGGTAGACACAGATCACCTTTTTGTTTAAATGTATACCTGGACTGCTATCATCCAAAGAGAACCCCCTTCCCTCTACACAATTCATCTCCAGCATTAAAAACCCTTTCTTCACCTACCATTTCTTGCTTTAATTTGACTGTATGTTTCTATATTTTCTACTAATTTGACTGTACGTTTCTATATTTTCTACAATTTTTTTTGACTGAATGCTTCTTACAGGTGTCCTAGAGCAATTCATATATCAATCTTTGATGGGAAACATCTTTCACAAGCTTTTCACATTGTCTGATGATGACATTCTGTAGAAGCATGGCATGAGTTGCATCCTACCTTAAGCTTTGAGCAGCCACAGTTTTATGAGAAAATTTGTAGACTTCTTCAAGTTGCCCTAACTTCTGCTCAGATGCTAAGTGCATCTCCTATTCGCCTCAATGCAATGATTACATTCAAATCACCTTATAATTGTGTTTTCAGAGTAAGGAATGAAACTGGCGATAATCACCATAAGCCACCTTTATCTCCAGTGAGGCTATCTTTTAGCATACAGGTAGATCCCCCTATCCCTCGTAAATTTGAACTATCGGGGGTACTACCTTTAATGTCATCTCGTATCCTCTTTTCCCCATCACCTCCTCTCCGCCTCGTCTCTCTCCTCCCTCAACATCAACAGCCATCCTCTCTACCTCCCAGGGTAGCATCACTCTGGAAGAAGATTCATTGTGTTATCTCACAATGTCTCTACCAGGAGAAGGAGGAGGAGGAGGAGGAGGAGACCTTGGATACAGCCACTGCCACCGGAGCTCCTCATCACATCATCACCCCCTCTGGTGACTCCAAGGCATTATCAAACTATGCTACTAGTTTCTCTCCGTTACCCTATCTCCCTAGATTTCTACTCTCTCTTCTCTGCTCTCTCTTCTCTCTCGACTCTGTCTACCCCCCCCCCCCCCCCCTCTCTCTCTCTCTTTCTTTCTCCTCTCTTCTTCAACTCTCTGTCTCGGCTTCTTTCTTTCTCTCCAGATATGCATTCACCTTTGCTTATTTGAGGCTAACTTCTCTGGTTTTTTTTCTCTTTTCTTTCTCTTTTTCTAAAGAAATCTCTCAGCATGAACCTTACCCCGCTTTTATCTTTGTTAGATATCTTTCAATATGTCTCCATCTCTGTTGTCTCTGCACTTTTCGCTGACTCTTGTCTTCCTACCTGCTCTTATCTCTTACTAATCCCCAAACATATTCTGTATTTCTTTACTTTTTTCCCCCACATCAGCTTACAGTCAAAGCCTATGAATAACCCATACATCGAGATTTTAGGCATCATCTCGGAAGGACGCATTTATACCGCCCTCGCATCTTTCCTCCTACTCATAACCTTTCTCGCTCGGTTTCCCTTTTCGTAAGGCAGTTCTTAAAGGATTGGTGGGCAGTTTCAATGACTGTGATTCGCCGCTCACTCCCACATGTAATTGATCCAAGTTAGAGCACAAGATGGTATCGTCTTTCAAAATGACAACTATCAGCAGATGAAAAATGAGGCTTGATTTTTGTTCTAAAAGATCTTCGACAAAGAGAGCTTGTCAAACACCAAAAATGTTGGATTAAAAGCTGTCGCGAAAAGATGTCAAAAGTCATCCTGCATTTCCACAGCAACGTTCACTTGGATGAATATGGTCTCGTTTTTCTTGCACACTGACAGCATTCAAATTCTTCTTGCTTTGCTGTTACACTATTTAACATCTAACATCATGTACTAATGCATGTATCATGTGTTGTATGAATCTATCACATTTCATCCTCACAACAATAACCCACTTTTCCCCTTTACCCTCATTGCACTCATAACAGAAAAAAACACTGATATTGAGTTGCTCACTAAAGTCAAGATTTTTTAACCTTGTCTAGATTTACGACAGGCAAAAAATAAATAAAAATCAAAAGCAATGGAAGACAAAGACAGACATTTCATTTGTCAATCATCTCAATGGCTCTAAATTCCTGTAAATGGAAGAAGCGCTATAAAAAATAAAGTGGGGGGACATGCAAAGACCCTATCAAATGTCAAATTTTGCCTGGATTACGGACGAAAAAAAAAAAAAACCAGCATTCTCATATTTCCCTCTCTGTCACAATTCCATCCTTTCTTGCATTTCTTCTGTCAACTGCAATTTTTTAATTTCTATTTTCTGGTTTTAGGAAATGACTGGAAGGACTTGTGCCCCTTACACACTGACACATATGCTCTGATTTAATCATCTTTCAAAGTTCATGAGATATCTGAGCTGTTTGGTCCTTCATGCTTGATAGTGTTTTTGATGTTGCGCAATATGAAACTAGAGTGGTTGAAACTGATCACTGAATGTCCAAAAGATGTGAAAACTTAGGGGTGACTGGTAATACTCAAATTTCCACATATTCAAGGAGAAGATCTTACTTTGGTAAATCAAATTGTTCTAGATTTGTGTTTTGTTATTCGATATTTGTTAAATTATTGACAGAGAGGGATAATTTTAGAATACTTTCATCTACAAACCACTGAGAGAATGGCAAGGTAATGACATTGTTGTGATAGCGCCCACTAACACTTTCATGACGACACATGAAAGTCTCAAATTCCACAATCTCTTAGTTTTGTCTGATTTCATGGATGCTGTCCATATTCTGCTTGTTTCATCTTATTCTATTTCATCCCAGTCATTTTGAGCAATGGGTAGCTTTTCACTCTCGATTGGACATTCAAGAAGGTACAAGTTTTTTGGAGGTGATCATCTGACTGCAGTCAGAATTTCAGATTCGTCTCTTAGTTTTCCATTCTGAACTATTCCCACTCAAAATTGCTCCCTCTTCTCCAAATAACGTTGATATTCAGATGTAATTTTTGGGTTTACTGAGCTCCTGGCTCTGTTCAGTTCAAAGTGATGAATACAGAAGAGACCCTATCGGCAAGCAAGCTTAAAGGGATGGTATAGTTTTGGTTGAGATGGTCACTCCATGCTCGTTGAGATGGGGATTTTAACTTTTCCCAAGATGATTAGAAACCACTTGTGAAATAGTAAAGAACATACAATTCTAAGAGGAACTCAAAGTTCATTTGATGAAAATCAGTTTAGAAATGGCTGAGATAGTCTAAACAAAGTAAAACAAAGTGGTCCTAATAAAAGGTGGGTCACACCTTTTATTAGGACCTCTTTGTTTTTTTTCTCAGTCATTTCAAAACAATTTTCATCAAATTAAATTTGCATTCCTCTTAGAATTATATGCTCTTGCATACTTCATAAGCGGTTTCTCATTATCTCACAAAAAAGTTGGGAACCTCATTGCACGACTCATCTCGATCAAAACTATACCATCCCTTTAAAGGTACTATTACCAATATTTCCAGTTTGAAAAATCTCGGCTGTTTCAAATGGTCCTACATGCTATGATGGTCTGATAATGTGCACATATGAAGCTATGAAAAAAAGAAATTAAGTTAAAAAAAAAAAAACTAACCTATTAGTGACTGCATTTACCATAATGATTCCCCATACACAGTTGTGTTAGAACAGACCATTTGGTTATGTGGCTTATGAGCAGGTTCAGAATATTGTTTATAGGTATCTTGGTGATAAAAGCTTCATTTTCAAAACTTTTGTCTGCTTGATGTGTTGTCGTTTTTTTTTTTTTAATCTATCTGAACAGCAATACAGAGCTCAGCCGGTAGAGGTTAACTATTAGTTTCAAATGGAGCGACCACAATTTTAAACAGTCTTTCAACAAGACATTACAAATAGGATGGAGTGACCATTTAATGACCTGATGATATCAGTAAAGTCCAGTCATCAGAAACTCCCACAGGGCCATTTCTATTTTGCATGTTTGGATGATGAGGAGAAAGCAACAGAGGAAATGGTAAATATTCCTCAAGGGTTACATATGCATCAAAGGGAGAATAATAAAGCATTTTCTTCAAGGCACATGCTCCCTCCCGTTGCTATGGCAACGTGAAACCTCTCCCGATGTGACTTGGGGGACAGAGAGAAGTAGCTGTATGAATAATGTGCTGTCATTTCCTCCCCTTTTACCACCACAGACTGTGGCCGAGCAGTGCTGTCTCAAGGATGGAGCAAACATTTGCTCATCTCGCTAATAAGAATGCAGAGATTCAGCGGACCCCTCCCCCCTCCTTCCTCAAATCAATTCTACTCTGTGGGTCTTATCCATTCCCCACTGCTATGCAACACATTAGTCCCATTCACACGCATGTACGAAACTGAAGGTGTTTGGAAATCGATTTTTCAATGCGATGCAAAAATTGTTAATTCTTGTGTGCGGAAACAAAAAGTGGTTTACCTAGCTCTCATGAAAAGGCACCATGATGCCAAAATCACTCCCACTTAACTTTTTATTTTTCAAAAACTCCCACAATAATTTGCATGGTGTGCATGAACTGTATCTGAAGAAGCTATCATTTTCTTGTTATTTGCCATAATACTTCTTGTTGCACTAGGTCCGCACATGCAGAAGATACAAAGCGCTTCATTTTGCTGCCGAGCCATTATTTTTTGCCACGTGTGCAGAGACTCCAACCAAAAGCACCTTCTGATCTGGAGATTCTCCCGCCTGAAACCCCTAGCAAACGGGAGACTCCAAGTTAATGATTGTGTATGAAGCGCGAAGTTCCTAGATTTCTAGATGCTCTCTGGTGCTATCTAAGGCTTATTTTTTCAACATACGATAGCAATAAGTAAGAAATCCTTTCCAACGGGAGACACAGAGCCCAGGCGGGAGAAATTAAATCTCAAGCAGGAGAACGGGAGATTTTGCAAAAATGGGTTTTTGGCGGGAGATCTCCTGTCGAAAACAAGAGAGTTGAAGTCTCTGCGTGTGCAGCGCAGCACGTGTGAATGATTGCCAATGGAATCAACTGTTGCATCGTGACTGCAAAAACCAATAACTCCTGTGTGTGAATGGGGCTGACAAACCATTAGCAACAGCTCTTTCTTTTCAAGGGTGACCTCATCCCATACAAGAAGAAGACTCATAAGCTTTTAAACAATCCATCAGATGACAACATTCATTTCGTCAATAACGTCTCTCTTTCGACAGTTCATGTCTTTGTTGAGGGATTGAATTTCCCTATTGCTGCCTGGAAGCGGAGACTAATGACACAACTCTGCCCCCTTGTTTCCTAAAGGAGGGGAAAAAATATGCCAGAACAGCCTGATTGCGATGCCCCTGGGTACTGGGGGAACCGAGCACGGGGTCATGTGATAGTATTACACCGGTCGGTCGCCAGTCCGCCCCACCAAGCATTCCCATTGGACGGGCCGGGCATCATCGGATCAGGATCAGCTGTGGCATTGTGGGAATGCTGCAAATACATCAGTGCCACCTGACTGAGAAAATGTTGATCCCAGCCTGATTTCATGACTGGCAATTTATAGCTGTCTGTGAGTGTAGATTGCTATGATGACGACTCCCACTAAAACACAGGATGTTTGGACGCAAAAAATTTTGTATACTAAAACAGTATATAGCTATACCAAAACGGTACAGCTATGCGATGAATTTATGCATCTGAACACTGACTAATGAAACAACATATAACGAAACAATGTATAACAAAAAGACAGTCAGAGCAAGAACTAGAACTCGATAACGAATCAGCATTCCATCATGTCCATACGCGTCTGAACGTATGGCGACCACAGAATGGTATAACTGCAACGGGACTTTATGTGAGCAAGCGCGAAAGGCGACCCTATTCCTCTCACTAGCAGTGACGTCATGGCCGTTACAACATGCGCAGTGGGAAACCGTGCATCTATACAACATAATTTTTTCCAGAACGGTCAAGATTAGCGGCTGAATGGTCTGTCGGCTATACGATGATTCTTTAGACGTTGTTTCTTTATCAAGTTTTGGTATAAACTGGTTTGCATCTGAACAGGGGGCTTCTCTGTTATGGGAAGGTCTCTTTGCCTTGTCACAGCCACATCACCTCCACAAAGCATATTTCACCCACACTGTCACATCTCGGTATCATGTCTCTCCTATTCGAAACATGAACAGTGAATGAGATACCTTCGAGCTACCATATGTCATGTCACCCTCCCTTCTATACACACACTGCCAACATTTTCATGATTGTCTTCACAGAAACGAACCTTTTTTGGAAAATATTGCAACATTACAAATGTGCGACATTTGACCTTTGCATTCACACTGCAATGAAAAATGAAAATCTCACAGCTCTGGAGAAAAAAAAAAATTGTGAATGTAGGCTACCGTGATGCACAAGTGCTCTTGGTGTCAGCAGAGTGCTGCATAAAGCTACATATGGCTATACAAAACTAACAGCCTGGTCTACCAGATGAAATTTTCACATGTGGCCGCATTGCAGAGAGAGATCAGGATATCATGTAAAATATCCTGCCAGTTTTTTGAGGGGAGGGCCAGCCCTGACTGCAAATTGTGATGGCAAACTTTTTGTAAAGTTACAAAAATTACATGCTAGGCTGCAATTTTGGCTGTTGCTTTTTTTTTTCCGCCGCAAATTCTAGTCACTTTTGCCGCCAATTCTAGTCGCTTTTGCCACAGTTGCCTGCAAGTAACTTTCCCCATAATGTTGTGATTTTCTTACGTCACAATTTTTCCATATTCAGTGTGAACGATGCTCATTTACTCTGACAGTACTCTGCAATTATGGGAAATTAAAGTTAGATAAAAACTCACTGTGTCGTAAAAAGACAATGAAAAGGCACTAAAACTTTTATAGCTTTGTCAATTGGATATGGTTGAGCATCTAACAACTACATTAAAGGATGACAGTGAAAGAGTTCTAAGTATCTACAAATTTATCAAAGTAAAAGAAAGAAAGAAGAAGAAGGAGGAGGTGGTGGAGGAGGAAGAGGAGGAGAAGGAGAAGGAGGGAGGTGGGGTAGAAAATTGAGATGTGCTGAATTTTAAATCGGTCAGCTCTTGAGGTAGATTTGCATACTGGATCAGGTTATGCTAAAGTGACAGGAAATCAGCCGGAGTCCATGAGTACCCGAGTGGCACACACTGCACATTACCAACTCAGAGGAAGGGGAGATGGTCAGTGTAGAATTACGCTGCCCCAAGCGCTCGGGCTATTTCCACTCCCTGTTTTACACACCTCGAAAACTCTTTCCATGAAGTGGAACAAAGGTTTTTGTTTGTTCAACATGCAAAGATTCGAAGGGATCAAATTTCAGTAGAGATGCGCTGAAACCTGTTGGTAATGGAGAAATAGCTGGAGCCTGGTGAATGGTTGAGAAAAGCATTTATCAACGCCTTTTTCATTTAGTCCATATTTCTGATATATCCTGTTTTAGCACCATTCCATAACAAGAAGCCCTGGGTAAATTCTTTAACATCTTGATTACAGAACTGCCGAAAATCATGATCTATCTACCTTCCCGTCCCCAGCAATTTCAGGCTAAAGCTCCAGAATGGACACATACATGCATAAGAAATGTGTGAAGTAATGCCGTGATAACATGATTTCATTGCAACTGATTGACAAATTTCCCAACATCGACGTAAACAAGCACTGAATTAATCATCGCTACTACTAATTCATCATGGCTACTACTAAAACACTGATCAATTCAGTGCTTATTTACGTCGACGTAGGGCAATTTGTCAATCAGTTGCAATGAAAACATCTCAACGGAAGAATTTCATGAATTTGAACATGATTTCAGTTGGTAAATTGGCACCTCGTCTACAACCACCCTGTCCACTGTCCACCTAGTCTAATGCCATCTCGTCTAAACTCACTTCGTCTACTACCAACTCGTCTACCAACCATTTTGTCTATATGCCAATTAGTCTAATTGTCATTTCGTCTACTAGCCATTTTATCTAATGTCCAATTTGTCTAAGTCACATTTCGTCTAACACCCATTATGTCTATTGACCATTTCGTCTATTAATCATAAGGTCTATTAATAAAATAGTCTACAGCTCATTTTGTCCAATAGCCAATTGGCCTACAACTCATTGTCTAATAGTCAATTAGTCTAATAACCAGTCAGTCTACTCCCAACTGGTCTACTGCCAACTGGTCTACTCCCAATTGGTCTAATCCCAACTGGTCTACACCCAGTTGGTCTACTCCCAACTCGTCTACTCCCAATTGGTCTACACCCAAGTGGTCTACTCCCAACTCGTCTACACCCAACTAGTCTACACCCAACTGGTCTACACCCAACTCGTCTACTGCCAACTCATCTACTGCCAACTCATCTACTGCCAACTAGTCTACTCCCAACTGGTCTACTACTAGTTATAGTTTGTTTTGTTTTTTGTTATTTAAGTCTACTTCATCCAGTTTCTTTTTTCCCAGTGAAATAGGTTGAACACTCTTGGTGCCCCATTTGGTTTACATTTTTATGTTCTAATTATGACAATTTTTTAGGAAAAAAAGATAATGTCACAGTGTGAAAAACTTGCTGTGTTATTTTTGTGGTGGATGTGCAATTTAACTAAGGGCTTTTTACACTTGTGTTTCTTAACCCCGGACTTTCTCTGACCCAGGACTATCGTTAGTCCCGTACCAATTTTTTCAGCTTTTTACACTCGCCAATTAGTCCCGTACTATCTCTTGTCCGGGGCTAAGGAGAAAACTGACATTTTTACACTCGTATTTCTTAGCCCAGGACTTTCCAAACCACATGAATATTCATAATTACGCTGTGTACTGTACACGTACACGCACGCACCGGCAGCACTTGATGACCTCGTTTCTGATTGGTCAGTGAGGGTCGGACTTCGTCTCCGTCGCTTAGCCCAGGATTATTTTTTCGTTCTGTTTACACTCACTTGCTTGGCACCGCAATTGCGGTGCTAGCACCGCAATTGCGGTGCTAACCCCTGCTATTTTGCAGGGCCAGATAGTACCGTACTATCGGTGGGGCTAGCCCACTTTGGCAAAAACGAGTGTAAACAGAAAGTGGGCTAAGGATAGTCCCGTACCAACGGTGGGGCTAAGGCCCCCCCTTAGCCCCACCGTTGGTCCGGGGCTAAGCAAAATTTTACAAGTGTAAAAAGCCCTCTAGTGTACCAAACGCAATGAAAATCAAATTACACTCGTACTCGATAATTCCTCATTCGGGATCCCGCCAAGATCGCTGCATGCATGCGCACGGAGGTACGGGTGGACTGGGGTGGTCGGTCGAAATGTAATTCTGTTTCGTATGACTGACAATTCGTTTGTGATGGAGGATTGTAACTGAGCTAGTTTATCATTATTTAGTTATTTTACGTCCAGAATGTAGACTGGATAGTCAGGTCTCACCATTGATTAGTATGTCTTTATATTCAGCATGTGCGGAATAATTAACAACTAGAATAGTCTAATATTGATTTTTGTGCTAATCAAGGGCAGGGTTTAATATGAATAGTTCATGACAGTGAGACGGACTGGACACCAGACAAAGTGGTATATTCAGTATTAGCATGACCAGATGGAAATGATCAGTTTGGGTAAATTGTTGAGAGTAAAACTATATCAGTTGGGAGTACACCAATTGGGTATAGACGAGTATAGACCAATTGGGAGTAGACAAGTTGGGAGTAGACCAATATGGAGTAGACCAATTGGGAGTAGACCAATTGGGAGTAGACCAATTGGGAGTAGACCAATTGGGAGTAGACCAATTGGGAGTAGACCAATTGGGAGTAGACCAGTTGGGAGTAGACCAATTGGGAGTAGACGAGTTGGGAGTAGACCAGATGGGTATAGACCATATTGGGTATGGACAAACTAAGGGTTGGACGATATGATAACTAGACAAAGTGAATGTTGACTAAATGACTTGTAGACGAGGTGGGAGTAGACTGACTAGTAGTAGACAAAATAGATATTAGACGACATGGCAAATAGACATTGTGAGTGTAGACGATTTGGCTATTAGATCAATTGTTTTGTAGACGAAATGCTCCTTAGACGAGTTGGGTATTAGACAGTACGGGTAGTGGGCAAAGTGACTATTAGACAATATGGGTACTGGACAAAACGAGTTGTAGACCAAATGGGTATTAGACGAATCGGTAATAGACGATATGCCAGTAGACCAATTGGAAAATAGACATAGTGGCTGTAGACGAGGTCACTATAAACCTTTCCGTTGGGTAATGATGAAACTATGAGATGCTAGCCAAAAAGGTACACCTGACAGTACTAGTATTGCAATCTGAGAACATATTATATCCGATGATGGTTGCTACGTAATGTTTTACAATTGACTACTGATAATGAATAAATCGGGCCATAGCAGTGTCCATCAATCTTCCATGTGAGAGTGAATCATACGCAGCTTTTTGGGAAATATGATTGCTAGGACATGATCGATCATCGCGTAACATTCTACCTACCCATAACAGAATGGAAAAAAGCTCTTCAGGAATAAAAGACAGGCACTCTCATCTAAACTATTTACACTTCCGATGTCAAAATGCTCAAAAATATCTCTTTATCCTGGCAAATCGCATCAGCAAGGACAAGTTTCCTGGTAGATCCTTTCAATATATAGCAAGCAAATTCCAAATCATAGAAGATGAATTTTGACCCCTTCCGAGAACTACGTTTTACCTTTAAGCACACAACTTGAGATTTTCATTGATTATAGAGGTGCCTATAGATGTGAATATATAGCTATAAATGACATATTTGTTGCTGTAGCTGCAAGATCTTCCTTCAAAGCTGGGGTGTTCAGCCAGACTGAACTTTTTGAATCCCTCATTGTCTGTTCACTCTGTCTCATTAACTGCTAATATCCAATAAAGATGCAAAGCCTTTTGCCGGAGTCAAGAGCTACATGTGACCTTTCTTGAAATGAAAACATTTTCACTACAGGGACTACCGTCGTCGCAGTAGCCTATAGCGCCGCAGAGAGCAAATCAGCACAGCGTGTGCATGTGTGGCGGGTGTGGATCATCGTCTACGCTGCCGACTAACTGGTGACAAGATTGAGCATGAGAGCGAGGATGTTGTCTGGCTGCTGCTTATCAAGCCATGGCGGTGGCAAATTGCTTTCCCAAGTCCAGGGGGAAAGTCCCTTGAATGAAGATTTCTCGAGGGTTCATTTACCTTTGCGTGAGGAACGCTAATGACGATGGTTAATTCTTTTCTGAGCAGGTCATCCCAAACACAAAGCCAACATGTGGATGGGTATATAGATTAATGTTCATCACCACAATAAAAAAGGACCGAACCCAACTCCATTCTCCATGAGTATCTAATCGATGAAATAACACCTCCTGTGACCTCCAAAATGAGATAATGCGATGCCACAGTGTGGATCACTCGTCTTTTACTTGCATGCTTACAATACAACCTGAGATGCGGTCTTCACACCAAAAAAAAATAAAGGATTGTTGTATTGGAGTAATGGGGTCACTGAAAATGGGAAAGGTAGGGCATTTTGGGGGTTATCATTTTTTTTTTTTTTTTTGGGGGGGAGGGGGAGAGGGGACTCATTATCACTGATGGCGACATGAGTTGAGCAGTTTGTTTGCAACAAAATATTCCTATTATTACAGGTCATATCAGTACTCATCTGTGATGTTTTGCATTTTTTTTAAAGTCTCAACTTTCTTAAATTCTTAAAAATTTTTACTGGTGATGATGATTATCATAATAACAACAAAGTCAATAATGAAAATGGGAAATAATGCTACTTTTTAGGCACACATACCAGCACACACTGATATTGGTGTGCTAGTTTGGCTATTCCCTGTGTAGTAAATTGTATAGCATCCCTGGAACGACTCTGGCTAAAATGATCACCTGAAGAGGTGTGAGTATCAGGGGAAATCTGGCAAAATGAACAAGCCGTAAGTTGAGAACTCGCGACATTGAAGTGTGGCAGGGCCGCAAATCCCGAGACATATCTGGCAACTGTAGAGGAAGTTGCGGACAGACTGGCAAAGTCCTGTCGTAGCTACCACTTCTCCGAATTATGCTTCTGTTTTCTCTAATAATGATCTGCACAAACTACATTGTAATCTACAAATATACAAGAAACCAGCATTATATTCTTGTGGCTTACACAGCCATATAAGCAAGTTTGGGCTATGTTCATACCGAGTTCCAATGCTGCTACTGGGCCCCTTTCACACTCATATCTAGATGCCCCTCATTGCACGGTGGCTGACACTCTCATTGAGATCTGCAGTCTTTTTCTTTTTAATCAAAATGTTCAGTCTTAATGCTTAGGCCTTCCTATTCTAAAGATTTTATTCTCACTGAAGTTTACACATATTCAACAAAACAGATAAACCTTTTCTCAGTCAAAACCAACAATCAAAAGGAATGTTTGTTTTGTTTGTTTTGTTTGTTTTTATGGAAGTGTTAAATAAACCTGAAACCTGAATGCCATGTTTACATAAAAACATGATTGACGGCTGTATGTTGTGTATGTTTGGTTTACTGATAACACACACAAATTGTTACATCTCCCCCACCCCTTTTCTCTTATACACACACACACACACACACACACACATACACATTGTTCCCTATCTTTTCTTGTTCCTATAACATTACACAAGATCATTTTACCATTTCTCACTGTCTTTAATATGCACTTCAGTTAAACAGTGTACTGCTATCAAAGTGCATATCGACACATACAATGGCTTCTACCACATCATGTCTCAACCCATCACCATGGTTACACTGGAGACAAATAACCGCCCTCCTACATCATCTCTCCATCCACCCCCCCCCCCTTACGCGGAGCCCTGTGTCTTTTACCAAGTACCAGATTTCCCCTGATACCAAGATAAATCCTCTTTTCCCCTGCTCCCCAATCCCTTCCACCCTCTCGATCCGCCAGCACAGCATGGTGAATCACATCACAGGAGTCTGCCGCTGGACTGGGGGAGTCTCCGGTTTCCCTCGCCCATCACTTGGCTCGCTTTTGGGGTGGCAGGTGTGTCAGTCATGGAATTCAAGACGGGGCAGGTTGCTGCCCAACAAGCAAAGTAAACTCTAACACAAATGAGGGAGTCGTTGTTCGAATGGTGAAAGGTATGTACGTATGAAGGTAGGTCCTAATATAAGGGTGTCGGGTATAAGGGAGTGAATCACAGCTAGGGACAGGTACGAGGAAGTTGTTTTCTGATAAGGACAGATATAAAGGAGGGATATTCAGAAGGGAGTTGGTGGTATGAGAGGGTTGTTATAAAAAAATGAGGACAGGCAAAGACATGTAGAAGGGGCCATGCCCAAACAAGGGAAAGTTACAGGATCCTGGGTTTAAGCAAAGGAAGGTAGGAGGGGGTTCTGTTCAGATGAGGAAAGGTTGGATGGGATCGTGTTCAGAAAAGGACAGTTATAGGACGGAGCCTTGTTTGGATGAGGAGCTGTAGGACGGAGTTGAGTTCAAAAGAGGAAACACTGGAGAAATTATGGGATTAGACAACGAACAGAAAAGGAGGGAATCATATAAACAGGTACGAGGAAAATTGTTTTCAGATCAAGACATAAAGGAGTCATGCTCAGACAAGTGACAATTGAAGGAAGTTGGGTTCAAATGAAGAAAGGTAGGAAAGAGTAATGATGAGATTTATACCCTGTCTATACTGAGCAAAAATACAGCATGAACACATGGTACCCTCCGGAGTTTAAGTTGTGGATGTCAATCAAACAAACACAGTCAGGAGAAGGTCATGTGCAGATGAGGACGTATATAAGGGAATTGTGCTTACAGGAGGATTAGTACGAAAGTAGAGAAAATTTGAAACAATCTCATATCCCTTTTATACAGGTAGTTAGCTCGCTTCGATAGGATACCATGACAAATATTCTGGTCTCGCACGTAACTTGGGTAGCCATAAACGGCAGCATAAAATGACTTAGCCCGAGCTGAAGTTATCTCGCTTAAGAAGCGAGCTTAAGTCGTGAGCAGTATAAAAGGGGTATCTAATGAGGAGCACATGCCTTGTCTTCCTTTTTTTCACACCTGTCCTCGATCAGAAATCCATGAATAGCAACAGTGACATTTCAGGCGTTCAAACTGATTTCAAATCTGATCACGCAAACCACCGCCACCACCAACAACACCACCACCAACACTACCATGGGGACTTTCATTTAGTCTGACATTCGTCTGGGTGGAAGCAGGGAGGTGAGTTCCTCTCACCTCCCCGGTGGAAGCGGGGCAATTGGCAATTAAGCATTCATGACTGGTTTCATAAATGGTTTCATGATCACGACAGACGCTGGTCATAATATGTCATGCACAGTATGATGACAAAGTGAGCATCAAGGACCCGCTTAACATGAATTTTATATCATTCAGTCTCACTCGCGTGTCCTTCAATTTCACCCAGGGACACATGTGCCAATGATAAACACCAAACATCAAAGATTTACTGCTGAACAAAAATATTTTTTTCTCTGTAAGCTCAAGGAAAAACATTTACCTTAACCTTCATTGGCACATTTGTCAATTGGCATATCAGGTAAAGTGCTCTCTTTGTTGCTTTGTTAAGCCATCTGAAAATTAGATTGTCAATGACTAGAGATTACTTAATCCCCCTAATCCCTATTTTCCTATCATGGCTTTCCTAGCTTTTGGAATGAGGAATCATTGCATCTGAGTGGGCCATTTAATCAAAACAATAAGTAGACCTGGCTTTAAAAGGAAATGCTTTCCAAACATGAAAAAAAAAAAAAACTTGGCAGGGTGTGATTAAGTGCCCTAGCATATAAAGGGTTAAAGCGTCTTTGAGTTTGAATTCTTCAAATCCCAATTTTGCAATCCCAATTTGCAAAGTATTTTACTTGTGAAATATTTCGCATATATGCAGTATATGCAGTATCTGTTTGATGTTGTGCTTGACTACTATACACATTTGCAAGAATCTAGTGCTGGCTGTACAATTACGTACACTTGCTCCTCGATGTCATTAATGTATGAACAAAAGCATGTAAACAAACCAGGCTACAACACTGAAAACTTGGAAAATATGATATTTTTTCCATCATTCACAAGCAGTGCAAGTCCTTCTCCAGCAAGTTCCTACTGAAATTGAAAAGTAAGGTCTATTTGGTCAACCATACTACAGTCTACGTATGATGACATAAATGGTATCTTGGGGTACCAAATAAAAATCAGCCATTTTGTTGAATTATTTATTTTTTTAAAAAGGTTGTACCCTGGGTTGCCAAAAAAATTATTTTGGTGCTGGAGCTAGCAGGGCTAGCCACTGCACTGCAGTGCACTGAAGCACACGCTATTGCTAGCACAGCGTGCCATGCATGCGTCGTATAACATGCAGTGGCATGGGAGTGACTATGCATGCGCACACACAGTGCATGCATTTCTCTAATCTGCGGCTGTCCTCGAGTGGACGTGAGGTGGTGCTACACGCCGCGGTAACCCGGGGTACTACGGTACCCCAGGGTAACGCGTGATGCATCATATTATGCCCACTTTTTCCCTCTCTCTTTCTCAATCTCCATCTTTATCCCTCTTTCTCTCTCCATCTCTCTCTGTCAAGAACTTTCTTCTTCTTCTTCTTGTTTTTTGCAGAGGGGGTGGGGGGAGCTTTTTTTTGGGGGGGGGAGGGGGGGGCTAACACTTCAGAGTGAGCAAAATGTCAAACCATCCTCTGAAAAATGTTGTAGTATATACACTTATTTTACAGGTTGGTACAGAAAGATGTAGAAAATAACAACACGAAGAATCATTGGTAGAAACAAATTTGGGCAAGTCTTTATTTGAAGGCCACATGTGCAGCTATCTGTGTCTGTGTGAGTGTGTTTCACTGTGTGCCCAAGCACTTCTTGGAGAGTGTTCATGTGTGTGTGTGTTTGTGAATGTTGTATGTGAGGGAGGGTCAGAAGCTATATAGGTGAAAAAAAAAATGTCCACAGAGTACAGGGGAACCTCCTTATAAGGAGGACCTGTAAATACCATGACAATTCCTTGTTGTATCAGGACCCAGTTTCATAAAACTTGTTATCAGTTACAAGTTGTCATACTTGTTATAGTTATAAGCTACTGGAATCCTTGCATCTGATTGGCTAAGAGCAAATCTGTCATAGAAATGTGGCAGTTGTCACCGATAACAAGTTTTATAAAACAGGACCCAGGTTTCTCACTGTATCAGGGCACACAGACAAATTTGAGGCCTCCAAAATCCCCTTGGAAAAGGTTTTGTTATGTCCAACCTCTTTATTACAAGGTTCCACTGTATCACTTTAGATTCTGCAAACTTACCCTCGCCCGCCATCTCGTCACGCATACAAATTTTAACGTGTGGTCCTTCCCTAGAATTTCTTCATTGCATAGTATATCCAGCTGCAGGGTGTGAGGTAGGGGCAGAGAAAAAAGAAAGAAGAAGTCACCACCGTATGCACGAATCAACTCCTTTTGTCTCGTTAAGAATGTGGGCATCAACCTCTTGAAAGATATCAAACTTAATCAGAGACAAATTACCAATTATGAGGGCATATATAATCAGAGACAAATAAGACTGAAAGTGCCCATCTTATTTCGAGATATCACGTACATGTTGTTTAACCACATATTCAGGTAATCTACTTTTATTTTTCAGTTGCTTCCATGCATTTTGAAACTGTTGGTGGACACTTTGGTACATACAAAGCCAATTTCATTAATCAACAATCACACGTGCGATTTAACGATATTTGCTCCTAATAGAGATTCACCATTCAGATGAACCTCTTCAAAAGACTTTGGTGTATTGATTGCTAATTTCAGAGGCCGAGCTGCGTTCACACCAAAGACTCTGTTCAGGAGGTATTCCACCCACTCTGGTCCCCAACTGATTACCGTTAATGCCCAAGAGTCTACTAATCCTCCTGCACAAATTCATCTTATGTTTGTTTTGTTTAGTCTGTTTTTGCTCGAAAAGACGATGAATTTCAACAAGATTTGTAGAAGCTCTGGTCTGAAGTTGAACACATGATCCAAAAGACACCTAAAAATCACTTACTCCCAAAGAAGTACTCATATCCAAAGAAAAGCAAAATGCAATTGATTGACAAATTGTCCCTCATTGATGTAAAAGCACCGATTATTCAGGTATTTAGTGTTTTAGTAGTAGCCATGATAAAAAAACAAGTCAGACTCGAACCAACAATTTCCGGCTTACTAGACAGGTGTCTAGTGTCTAGCATTCACCTGACAGCCATAGCAGTGGGTACGGCATATTCTTCAAATTAATGAATTCTTGCGTCAAGTTGTTTTTTACTGAAAGTGATAGCCAAATTCCTTCATTTGAATTTAAAAAAAAATGCAGACACAAGCACAACCCACAACCCACAACCCACCTCGTTAAATTTGTCTATTTGAAGCTTTTTGGCCACAAATTTCTTGATGTGGTTGATGGTCGCCTGGGAGGAGATGCGGATGAACTTCTTGCGCAGCGGCCGCAGCTTGTTCGGGCAGTTCTCCAGGACGATCTTGACCTGCTCGTCGTTCCGGTGGCAGTCATCATCCACGTCCTTGGCGATGTCGTTCTGCATGTCCTCTGAAGTTGAATACACGTACACAAATTGAAATTAATCAGATTTAGATAGACGGAAAAGGGCACAAATTGCACAGGTGACTTTGATGTGTGAGTAAATGTCAATTCGGGCATGCATGCCAGAGTGAAAAGGTCAAATTTATCCAATTTATCAGTTTTCAAGAAATGATCAGCATTTGTCCAATGTACAAGAATCCATGCTGGGGGATGAAAAAGTGCAAATAAGGGCAACCCCAATTCAAAAAGGAGCAGGGGGGGGGCATGTAGACTTCATTAAGATGCTCTTCATAGACTCTGGATCATGTCGTATTTGGTGAAAAAGGATGGAACATGTTCTGAGAGATTCTCCCTTTAATACACCCTTTATGGCCATCAGTGAAAATGACTGGGCAGTGATGATGGCAATCAACTCACTATAAATGACACTGCTCATTCCATACAAAGGCTGATTAAAAAAAATATACAGAGAGAGAATGTTGTATTTTATATTCAAACAGATTTATCATCAGTGTTCATAAGACAGTAATATTCTCTTTTGAAAGCTATCATACGTGGCACTGTCCTTTATAAGCAATGAAACAGTTATTACATGTGTGTTTCTAAAAACAAATACCCCCCTCTCTCCCATCCCAGACACATGATATCGTAACATTTACGCATGGCGGACTGCTTCATTTTCCACACATGCCACAGCCCAGACATGCCACTAATTGCCATCAAGCTAGAATGAGTCTGTGGAGACTCTTCCCAAGATTTTTTTTTCTTTTCTTGGGAGGGGGGGGGGGGGGGTGGTATCAGGGGTGGGGGTAAGAGATGGCGAATACACTGTGCTCTCTAGCAGACAGCCCCTCGATAAATCGAGTCAGCGCATGATTGATGTCTTAAATTAGGAGTAATAGAGCTCTCTCGTCCCCCAGTGCTACACACTCCTCATTCTCTCCCATCTCTCCCCCCTCTCTCTCTGTACCTGCCTCTCACATCCTCTCTTAACATCTCCTCTCTCATCTTCTCCAGAGCAAGTATCCTTGTCACACTCGCTGGACATAAGGTGTGAGCTTGCATACTAACCGAGACGAGTACACTACTGGGTCGGGGGGGGGGGGGGGGGGGTCTTCCGTACACACGTGTACACCTTTTATGAGGGTCTCCTCTTCTTTCTTTTTTTCTAACCCCACCACCAGCAGAGCGTGTTTAAACTCCTTGAGGTTTGCCTCCTCCGCATCCACCGCCATCTCAAGACGAAGCAAGCATGCCCGGTCCTATTTCGGACACTGCAAGCAATTGTGGGTGCATGCGCAGCCTAATGTGGCCTGGCAAAGACAGCATCATCATCATCATCATCATCTCAAACCGGGTGACAGGCATCATATCGCAAATCGGTATCGCCGTGAAAGATTTGATGGAAAGGGGTGCCCGTGAGCCATATCGTTCTCATTTCATGCTCTCTACAGCTCTACATTATTCACATGATTTTCCCATTGTTACAAGGCACAACGAATCAGCGTAGACTTTTGTCAAATTGTATTCTTAATATGTTTGGCTTTATATCAAAAGGAAGAAGCCTCATCACCCTCAAATCTGGAAATTCTTCTTCCTTACACATCAACCCCTTCAATCTTCTCATTCTTCTGGGCATATCATTTTACTTTCATTACATCCCGCAGTACATCCCTGTCCAAATAGAACTTCATCCTCATTTTACAATGATTTCTTATTCATCAAATGTAATTTACTTTAAAAAAAAGACCCATTAACCCTCTTTAAACTACTATCTGATGCCTTTGAAATTGTTTATATGAAGCAGTTTAATACTATCAGTAACAGAAGAATTGATGAACTTGTTTGTTTGACAATGGAGTAGGATACAGTGGAGAAGAGGAATGAGTAGCAGCAAGAAGTAGCTGGCATCTCGTTTCATCCTCCACGGTGGTCTCTGTTTAAACCTCATCTCATCTTCCCTGAATCATTCTCCACCTTTACCGTTATCCTCATCAAATACCATTCCTCTATCTCCCATCAGAAAACCTCTCCTTCCCGACCTTCTCGTTTTTCCTATTCTTTGTTTACTTTTTGTTAATAGTTCTGTATCACATCACATAATTTCTTCATTAAAGTTTTGTTCATTTCGTTTTGTTTGTTCTAGGGTCATTTTTATTTTCCATTTGCTTGCATGAAGTGTTCTTTACTAGTACATTAATTGATGGTCATATGTTCAGTTTGGTTTATACTAAAGATGAATATGAAAGTCATCATGATTATCAGAACAGTAAACACTACCGTAAAAATGATAATGATGTTGGTGATACTCTAGCAAATGAAAGAGTAGAATACACACATATCATAACGCTGCCCTTCCACGGACTGTAAGTACGTGAAACACTGTTACAAAAAGCACACGATGATGGTACACGAGACCTGCAAATCAGTCAATTTTTCCTCTGCAACAAATTAGGCTATTTTGATAGCAAGAGGGTGGCCATTCTAGAACACTCCCCAATATCATTTTGACGAGATACACACAGCAAAATGGTCTGGAGAAAAAGTCTACTTCCCTCCACGAGCTGGTCTCAGTCCGTATCAAACTACTCAGCATTCCTGGAGTAACAGCCCCAGAATATTCACGACGATGACAAATGGGCTGCACTTGACTTCGGGGGAGAAGTCAGAAAGCCTGCCAGATACTGTTTCACTGTTTGATAGACACGGGCCAAGTTCGAAGGAATGTCTCAGAACCCTGGGCCGAACTTGAAGTTCGGCGGTAAGTGATCTCGGTGACGGGCCACAAGATCAGTCTATGTCATCCAAAACTCTTTTAATACTTCTCTGTAGATGACTTTGTTACATGCATTATGTGGCATCTCACAGGTATTTGAACATTCTAGATGATCTTGATGTCAACGAAAGAGACAGTTTATGCTGGGGCTCTCTGTTTTCAATCTTTATTAAAGCCCTACATATCTACAGCAAATGATCTATAATCACACATTGCAATTTTTTCTGATATTTGATAGACACATCATATGTACTCTCATGGGAAGTGCACAAATAAAGCGCAAACTACCATTTGCACCAAATGCCTTTCAGTGGCTTAAAATTTCATGTTTAAAAAAAGACTCCTAAAAGACAAAAACAAATCTAATCTCACTCATGATACAATGTCCTTAAAGAGGCATGCCATTTTGTAATACTGTGCCAAGTTTTGCTCTAGTTTTATTTTTCACATGTTTACTGCCAAGTACTTTATCCAGATCAGATTTCAATGTTGATGAAAAGGAGAGTTCATGCTAGATATTTGTCATATATATATACATTTCTGAAAAGCCCATGCATATTCAGTATTAAAAAAAATAGTAAACACACATCACAAAGTTTCCTAGACAATTAAACTCAACATATGTTTTGGATACATAATCTGTACTGAGGCTTATATTTCAAGTGTTACATTCTTATCTTATCTTATCTCTTTCATTTTTTTTTCTTATTTTTTCTTTTGTGGGGGAGGGGAAAGAAGTTTGCTTATTGAAAGACTGTAGTATGATGACATATCTTTTGAGTTTGCAAACTTCATGGATTTTGGATAGATATTCAAGTCCTGTGGATATGTGCAATATAGCTAAGTCAAAACTGTATGTAGCAGAAGCATTTCTTTTTCATCTTTTTTTAATGCTTTTGAACAGTGTCTCTTCAAATGCTTGCCATAACTCATTTCCTTGTATCAACAAAGGGATACATCATACACATGAGATGGCCAAGGAATTCTGAGATTAGGAGGAGCAGAATCTATCTGGTTGCTAATCAGCTTGAATCACTACTCCGAGTGCACCATCCCCAGCAACTCATATTGGCATTTTGACGCTCGATCATTCTCGTCACTGACACTCAAACAAAGGCAATATCCCCGGCAGCGAGGCAATACCATCAGAGTGCATCGTGCCACACGCCTGCACGTGACTCGCACACAGATGCAGACCCAGCCCTCCGCAACCTCTTCGTCATGGCAGCGAGAAAACAGGGGGAAAACATCTTCATCCACCATCCCCACCTATCACCGGATGGGGAAGAAGTTGTTAGCTCTTCATCACAAAATGCGGCAATGCATAATATTCTTTCGGAGAGCCTCCCCATTATCCAGCAAAAAATTTGATTTCAAATGGCGCATTTTCACGGCTACATTTACTTCAGTGCAGCGCAATATCTGCCATCTCCGTGGTCACCATCCCACGGTACAAAAATCAGCCTCAAATGCTGTACGAGATCATACAGCAACTGACACAACACTCGAGCTCTGAGCCAATTACATATCTGGGTAATGGGAGCAGCGGATGAAAACTTGGGATTGGAGTCTATGAAGGTTGTAATGGGTCTCTCTTGTGGAAGGGCATACAAAATCCATCAAATTCAATCAGTACATGAAAGATGCAGGTTAGTATCTAAATGGCAAGCGCGAGATCAAATTGCCTCCCGGTTCTACACTGACTACAACGCTGGGCCTTGCTTAAAGGGCCGATGTCACCTCATTGTATACTCACACTCGCAAAACGTATGGGGCACAAATATGTATACTGTAAAACCTGAAATATTCGTGGCACGAAATTTTCACGATTTGAAGCTGGCATCCTATTTCATGGCATGAAATTTTAGATAGTTGCCACTAGCATTCAACACATATGGTATAGACAGAAACTTTTGCATTCATTTTAATTTCTCGAATCTTGGCTCTTGCAAAATTTGTGATATGGAAATTCCTGGGATTAAAGCTGTCATTTCAAACAATGATGGCAGGTGATGAGTGGTGTGTTGTTACTACCAACAGGTTGTACACATATCATCCCTGGGCTGACAAAACTTTGCAAAATTACATCAATGCTGACATGGGACAATGTCAAAAACATTATTTCTGATTACATAAATAATTGTAAACATGTATCAAAACTCAAATCATTTTTTTTTTCAATTCAAAATTGAGCTGGGAGGTTTTTTAATATCTGCCAAATGAGATATTTAAAGGTCTTGTCACCCCACGGACAATATGCTGCAGGTTGTTGCTATGGTGATGGCATATACAGACAATACATACAGTATGTACTCTTTGAACACACACATACACACACACAAACAAAAACATGATACATCAAAATGGTCACCAGCCAGGGAGACAACTTGAGCCAGGATTGCTCCAATACCAAAACCACTCTTTTAACCCGTTGAAGACGAATGCCATGAATACTCAGGCACGTGTCTATGGGAAATGCGTGTCATAGCAAGATCAGTCCGTCCTCAAAGGGTTAAGAGAATGGGAACAGAGAGCTCTCCTGAATCCCTTTGCCTTTTTCTCGAGACGCAGACGAGAGCTCGGAGGTGATGGAATGTCTCTTTGTATCATATCGCATGGCAGCACATTTTAACTAACCCTAGGGTGGAGATAATCATCAGTGTTTGGACAGATATCCATTTCCAAGCCCCATCTGTGATCCGATCCAAGTACCATGCGAATGCATTTTGTCCCCAGATATCCCAGGCACAGCAGGAACTCCATCCCCGCTCCATCCCGCTCCATCCCGCCTCCCAAAAGAGATCACGGCCCCATTTCATAAAGATGTTAGGATTGCAACTCTTGCTGGAATGGCAACCTCCCATAGCAACTGCTAATCAGGAGGCTGGATTCTTGTCGTTAATATGACAATTGCCATTTCAGCAAGAGTTGCTGTCATATCAACTTTATATGAAATGGGGCACAGATCATCCCCCTCCTTCCCATTACCCCCCTTCCCTCCTCCCCCCCCCCCCCCCCCCCATTCTTTTTCTTTCCTCTCATCTGATGTCACTAATACACCTGGTACACCTCAATTGAAGAAATGAAGACATGGGGAAAATCGTTGAGGGAAAATATGCGAGCAAGCTGATAACAGCAATGGAAAAGACAAGAGACACTACAGACTACACATTGGAGAATCAAAATTTGGGGGGTTGTAAATAGCTTGAATGATCATTGCTGGGGCCACTACAATTATTTTGTGCCTGTGTGTGTGTGATGGTAATTTCTGCTTCTGTTCTCACGTTAACATTGGTCCCATGTCAAAGGGAAAGTCCCACGCCACAGGACTTTCCCCTCCAAAGCCAGAGTGTGGACACTCACTGGGACTTGTCCGCCAGTCCCCACACATCAAGTCAGGTCCGGGGACAAAATTTGGTGGTTAGAGTGACTTTGGGCTGTAATTGAGAGCACCCAACTGTATTCATCAAATGTGCGCATGCGCAAAGTCTGGTTTCAAGTGGCGGGGCTCGCCTCAAGTCCTGATTGTCCCCGCAGCTCGGGGACAGTCTAGACAGCAGTGTGGACAGTCAGTCGTAAAAACGATTTGCTCTCTGGTGACTCTTCCCATGACACAGGGTAGATCTAATGTGAAAGTGGGGTGCGTTTCACATCGTAGAACATGCTCCTCTTTGATGAACAAACCAAAGTGTGTGAAGCAATGACATATGTACATATTGTGAAAAGAGTCAATAAAACCAGCAATAATGTGAGAAGATACAAGCTAGCAGACTGGGAGGAAAAAACGGATGTTCTGAAACTCGGATTTTTAACATGTATCTTTATGATCATTCGTCACGTTATAGAATACGCAGTAGTGCTAGCAAAAACACAGGTGATTTATCAGCCAATCACACAAATCTGATTTTTTTTTTCTTCTTTTTAGTAATCCCTTGTAGGTGAATCGTGACATGATCCCCAGAATTCAAAGCATATTGAGAAGACAAGGATAGACAGAGGCTTTGTTTTGTCATGATTGGGATCTATTAAAGCCAAAATTATCAATCTCTGTGGAGGATGCCGCAGAATTGAAATGGCAATTTTATGAAATCCTAGCATGACCTGTACTCAATTAAAAATCAAAATACTGATGGTACACAGAAGATCTCTTTAAAAATATTCTCTTGGGACATTGATTGCTTTCTCCTGTCCATTTTCTATTCTGGATCATGTAACACTCATTTCATGTACACACGTTTTGATGTTTCGGAAAGGAAGTTTGGGGCTAGAAGAAATAAACTGCACTTGCTCGTGAGCTATTCTAAATGTTTGACCATTGTTGAGAGTATGATTAGCTTTAAAACTTTAAAAATCAATCACACGATTCAATACACCCTATACAGGTTAGTAAATTTCGTGTATGTCACAGGCAAACTGAATCCATTTGCAGATAATGCCACATTATCAAATTTTAAGCATGAGGCAGAAGTTCAAATCCAAGGACTGTGAGCTGACCTGGTTTCTCCTCTGGTTCCGTCTTCCCAAAGGATTCGTAGAATTCTCTTTCCCTCGTTTCTTCACCTGCAGCGGAGAAAGAGAAAAGGAGATTTGCAGTTTCATTCGAGATGAGGCAATTCATGTCCTTTGTTTTAAAACACATGCAACATGTGACTTAAATGGATTACTCTTCACGGGCTGCTCCACGGGGTACGGAGGTGCATATGATTGAATGTCATCGCCGCGCGAGAGAAATTCACAGGGCAAACATTTGCAGATGATTGGAAACTTGCGGAGACAAATGGCATGGTGTAGGCATAAAAGGGCAGACGTCGTGTTTTCATCACATAACATAAGGGGGTGTGTGAGAGCCATAGGCTCGTTACATCCAGAAACAGCTGAGCAGAAAGTTTATGCGTCTTTACATTACTGTCGGACAATTTCCGAAGGATATTTGCAACCTGATGATAGACATGATACATATTTTTTTGTCTCTTTCTTCTTTTCCTTCTTGAAGAGAGATGTCGATCGTAAGTGAGGTGGATTCTTACAGCCATGCCAGGCAAGTCTCAGGCATACATTCTGGTCTTTAGAAACAACTTTTCAACTTAAGAGTTAGCGTAAGATATGAATATGTGCCTACAACTGCATTTCACCTAAACTGGTCTATTTTGGTCTCAAGTCATTCGATACAAATGCAGTTTACCAGTAGCATCCACTCTGAATATAAAATGATGAAGAGGGGCAGTCTCAAATGTCAGCTGCAATCAATAGTTTCTGAAACGATTCAGTTTCTCAGTGATTATTTCACTATAAAGAAACCATTACCCTTTTCCATTTCCTGAATGACTCCGACCGAGTGTGCTCAGTGAAAAAAAAAAAGAGAGGAAAAATCATAGAGTATCTTTCTTCCCTTCATTTTGATGAAAAGTTCTATTGTTGGTCAAAATACCCTTTGTGGAATCTTGTTGAGGTGACTTGAACCATAGAATGCAATTGGGTCCAGATGAGGTAATTTCATGAGAACTATGCATTATTGTACCCTTTACATTGATGATAGCTGTTTTGAATCTCACCAGTGCATGCAGTATTCTCCGTATTGTTAATGATTTGTGCAATATTCCCCATGAATTATGCCTTTCTGAGCATGGCCAGCCATCACACACTGTACAAAGAGTGATGACTTTACGATTGAGTAAGGTGATCAATAAAACATGCTGAGTACCAACATGTACATATGTACACCAAAGATGTGAATTCACAATAGTGTTTGAAATCAGAAATCATCAGCCATAAATAATGACAAGTCAACATATCAACCATGTCTCAATCAGAAAAAGGAAAAAAAAAAAAGATATTCAAATGCCACAACAATAGGATTTGGTAATATTTAGATTCAGATAACTCGAGTAACAACATATATTTCCCACTTGATAATCTAGACAATTTAGATAATGGATATTCTAAGAGTGCTTAAACTGTAAAGAGGATAACTGTTATCTAAACACAGACATTTAAACAGTTTCCATCTTCAAAAAAAAAGAGAAAGAAAAAAAAAAGATTTGCAATGCTATGAAATGCAATAAGAGACCGAAATAGAGTACAAGTGTATGCTAGTTTGGCATTTGTGGGCTTTTGATTTCTGAACAAATCATGTAATAGGGCCTACACTCTCATGCCATGCAGTAATCATCAATACTCAAGAGAGATACAAGTAGTTAATAATGCAATATGAGAACCGAATAGCTCCTTCTTGAAGAATATTGTTTAGCAAGGCAACATCTGATTGCATTACCTTACCAGCAGCAGATTGACTATTACCTCGCTTGAAGAAATAAATTAAAGGCTATTCTACAGAAATTTTCGGAAACCAGTGACCAAAATAATTGTATCACATATAAAGATTTGGTCTATGGGCAATCTATCCAAAACATATTGTGGATCGATTGAATGGAGCAATAGTAGTACAACACATCAGTAAGATCAGACAATCTGTGACAATCTATGATTTTTTTTCAAGTCTAATTTCTGCCATCAATAAGTACAAAGACTACAACACTTTGTGATGTCACAGTAGGACAACGATACAAAGAAAATATGAAGAGAATTCCACAAAATTTCATTTCTTATAATTAAGTACACATTCCTGCCCCTACCATTTGCAAGAGGCAAGTCAAATGATCCTTCATTTGCTGCAAAAATGAAATTATATTGAATTCTTTTCACATTAATCTTTATATCACTGTCCTACTGCGACATCACAATATAATAGTCTTCTTTACCTAGCAATGACTGCACACAGATTTGATCAACCAACACTTATGAGGTCATGAATGTCTTCTAAACGGGTTGTCCGATTTTCCTCAAATTTCACTGATGTGTACTACTAATACCTCTGCATTCACAGAATCCACAATATAGTTGGTCTCTCCTTTGTACCCATGCTCCGTGCTGCAGAGAAGTTACGCGCTCTATTGCAGGTGTTATCAGATTGCTTTGACAAAAGATAACACTTCTGTTTTTAAAACGTATGCATTGTTCCACTCCTCTTACACCTCCCTGTTCTGATCATCAACAAATAAATAAATAAAAAATTGTGTAGGGAGTCTGAAAGTGTCTCTTTCGCCTGTATACCTGCACATATGTATCTTGATATGCTTTCTGTCATAAATACAAAATGAAGCAAAGCTTTGGAATATAATTTTTTTTTTCCCATTTTCTTTTCTTTTTTTTTGCTCTGGTGGTTTCTGCATACACTGCCTACACACCTCTTTGCTGCCCTTTAGACCTTAACATCTCAACGCCAAACAAAGAAATGTTTCCAATACCTGATCATGCATGGATGAGACCAAAATGTTATTGCAGACGCTTCACACTTTAACGACAATACCTTCTCTTTGTCCACGGTGATGCTTCAACACCTCAACTTCAAATGTCACAGACGAATAGGTGTCTTGTCGCACTTGATTTTCAATCTGACAAGGACAATGTGCCTGGGACATCATCCATTTATATAAGATTTACCCTCATTCCTGTCACTTTACACACACAAAAAATGATATTATGTACATTTCACTGTGTTTTTGCCTTAATTCTTATCTACAGGCCATATACTTACTTTTCTGTAGATTTGGAACCAATTTGTAGACAATGTCCTGCATTGTCCGGTCAAATCTGAAACAGGAAAGAAAGGAGAACATTTTTACATCCAGAGGTTAAAATGTAACTTCACTCAGAATACACTGTATATATAGGCCTTTACTGTATTTGTAAGAATAAAGTCTTGGGGCATAACTTGTACACATAAGTGACAAGTCAGAAGTTTGAGCAAACACAGAGGAATTCCTTCTTCGATATGTTTACCACAAGAGTAACATATCACCATCACAATTATATCTGCCACTCAGAAACTAAATCTAACATGATATGGTTGTTTTGAAATTATTCGTTCTTTTTCAAACCATGATTTTTTTTTTTGAAGATTTTTTTTTTACAATGAATGTTCGCCTATTGTTGGGAATTGTTAACTAATGTGAAATCCCCTCTTCATCACTCATGCCATGCAGCGTGTAAACACCCCCTCACGATAATTGGACAGACGAGAGAGGGAGATGCATACAAAACAAGGGGAGTATATACTGGGTATAATGATAGTGGGACTGTAGCAGCACTACTATGCTGTTTGTTAAAGAGTTATGTGTGAGCTGGGGGCACAGTTGCAGCCAATGCGGGGCACCCCCCCCCCCACCCCATCTCACCCCAGCCCCCCCCCCCCCCTCTCTTCCTAGCTATCTTTCCCCTTGTTTTCTCCCCTTTCTAATTCTGCATGCAAGGCATGCATGAGCAGACCAGTCATTATGATTGTTGTAGCCATGAGGACCAACATGGGAATCATGTATTCACAACGCATACAGTCGGTTGAGAAAGAAAGAAAAGGGCTTTTACACTTGTAAATTTTTGCTTAGTCCCGTACCAACGGTGGGGCTAAGGGGGGGGGGGGGGGGGTGGGGGGGGCCTTAGCCCACCGTTGGTACGGGACTATCCTTAGCCCACTTTCTGTTTACACTCGTTTTTGCCAAAGTGGGCTAGCCCCACCGATAGCCCGGTACTATCTGGCCCTGCAAAATAGCAGGGTTAGCACCACAATTGCCGTGCCAAGCAAGTGAGTGTAAACAGAACGAAAAATAATCCTGGGCTAAGTGACGGAGACGAAGTCCGACCCTTACTGACCAATCAGAAACGATGTAATCAAGTGCTGCCGGTGCGTGCGTGTACGTGTACAGTACACAGCATAATCATGAATATTGATGTGGTTTGGAAAGTCCGGGGCTAAGAAATACGAGTGTAAAAAGGTCAGTTTTCTCCTTAGCCCTGGACAAGAGATAGCACGGGACTAATTGGCGAGTGTAAAAAGCTGAAAAATTGGTACGGGACTAACGATAGTCCTGGGTCAGAGAAAGTCCGGGGTTAAGAACACAAGTGTAAAAAGGGCTAAAGAAAGGATTTGAGATAGCTCAGTTCACAATCCCAATTGTTACATAGCTGCTGTGTGTTTGTGCATCATTCCTTTTTTTTTCCACTGCATGCACATAAAGACAAACAGTACAGAAAAAACACAAAAACAATCTTGCCACCACCTCGCTCCACACAAACTTTATAGCGTGGTATCACAGTATAGTGTGCTTTATGGCATC
>NW_027271711.1:0-75000 GCF_040938485.1 Diadema antillarum
TTGATTTATTTTTCCGTAAGCCGATCATTTATGCCCTGTGACAAACTTTGCCCAGACAATGCATAGCCAACTCCCATCCCTATCACTGTATGCCATGGCTGCTAAGATTTTATCACCGTGTGCAATAACATGACCGATGACCTTTTATAGGATATATTACACCTTCAGTTGGAATTGTGTGATTTGGCAGATAGTATTAGCATGTCTGCCTATTGAACTGCCCCTGTTTAGCCAAAGTCACAATTTCAGATTGTTAGGTTTGGTTTATGGCTCTATGTGTCATTATTGCAAGTAATATCATTCAGGGCAAGTTTCAGTTTACTGCTTAGGCCCTATCAACATCCGTTGATTTCAATGACATCACCTGCATGTTATGATTTTTTTTTTTTTTTATGATATATGGCATGCTACACAGTATCGGGTAGTTTAATTGTAGGTCAGTGTGCAGGTACCTGCTTGTACGTGTATTATTATCCCATGTATCTGTTTGAAACAAGAAGTCCAACTGTTAATAAAGCTTGAAGATACATGTACCCAGTAGTTGTAACTAGAAACTGAAGCCATGATAGAATCATAATAGCAAAGAACAGAAATATAATGTACATTGTGACAGAACAATATACTGACAATACATGAAAGTGCTAAATGCGAACAGTATGAAATGGAACACCTGACAGGACTAGAAAGCATCAAGAGATGATGAAACTCAAGTGCAATCAAAGTGGTCAAAAAGACTGAATAGGAAAAGTAAGTTGCAAGTGAATGAATGTAAACTGTGATCTGGCTCATGTCTGGCTGTCTTTCATCTAAACTATTATTCTGTAGTTTATATATTACAGATCCTTGGGGAGATGATGGCGATTAAATCAAATGCCCAATGGAGTGTTTTTGGCCACACTGTGTCAGCAGAGCCTGAGCTGGTCATCATCTGGCAGAGCTGGATATTTGGGGGGAAAAGTGTAATTTTGTTCTCATTTCAGTACATGTGGATGAACAAATGACCAATTTGGCAGTAAGCCTATATTGCCATGTCTTGGCTTTGCCAGCTCTATGTTGACAAAGTCATTATGTAGTGCTTCTGTGCAAGGAAAAGAGACATTAATGCTGCCATGCACCCTTACAGGAAAACCTCATTCTACTTTTGTATGGCCTTTAACCCATATGGCTTCTGAGATATTGTAACTTACACAGGGTCATTTTGCATGGCACAACTGGTTCCTGTGAGAAGTGCGTTTAAGCTTCTTTGTGTGATGCATTATTTTACTGCGTTCAAACAAATGTGCACACCCTCTGATATTCTATAGATAAAATGTGAAGTTATCTGTCATAATCCTTCATGAGAAATGCCCTGTGGAAATACCAGTATATACAAATATTTAGCCTTAATGGGACCATATTGCACACGTTTCAGAGAAATCCCACACTGGTAATATACCCCTGTACATGTACAATATACATGCAACATCTTCCAAGTCAGACGGTGTTTCTAAAATGTGTGACCATTATGTATGGAGAATTAATTGGCCATCACATAAACTGCCAGTAGAATTTGACCATTCATCACTGATAAGCAAAGAACATGATCATTATGCTATCACTCATAAATTATATTGGAATACAGGTACCAAATTGAAGTGACTTAGCCAATACAGAAAGTATACCTAACTGATGTCTGCTTCCAAGGCTTGCTAATTATTCAATGTGAACCTTTTCCACATACCATTCAAACACTCCATGCTCCCAAAATTTCTAATGATAGCACACTGTAAAAACATCGGTGTTAGATTTAACACCATGGGTGTTAAATCTAACACCGATCAAACTTCAATAGAGGACCACACCCACAGGTGTAGAAAATGCACTGTGATGGTGTTGAAAAGTGTTCACCTGACACTTCGTGGTGTTAATTTGACACTGTACCTGGTGTTATTTTGACACTGTACTGGTGTTAATTAAAAAATGACACCACATGGTGTTGATTTGATATTTGTTGGTGTTAATATCAATGGTTTAACACCCGTCCAGCTTCAATAAGAAACCACACCAGCTGGTGTTACTGTGGTGTAAATTTATTTCACATTTTTTCAAAAATCTAGTATTTTAATGTAAATTCTTGATCATCTTGTTTAAATTCAAAATCAACAAGAAGTGCAGTTACTAAGAAACTCTTCAAAAAACAGTTTTATATTTGGAAATGACACCCGGAGGTGTTGATTTAACACCATAAATGAGCACCGAAAATTTAACACCAGCTCGGTGTTCACTATTTAACACCGGACTTTTGCAGTGCATAACGTTTTATGAAGAAACACCTCCCTTTGTATATCGTCGCTGGGGTGACAAGACCTTGTATCTGCAATTTGGGTGAAAATGACTTTTTTGGATTAATGGTCAAATAATGGGTTAAGTGATGTCCTGTCCAAATCCCAACTGTCTTACTCCAAAAATGAAGCCACCACGGCATGTCAAAGGAAAGGCTATCCCATTCGCCACAGTACTTTGGCCGCCATGTTTTTTTGGCTCTCCTGAACATTTGACATTTTGTAGATACGAGGTCTTGTCGCCCTAGTGACGATATGTGTATGTTTAATTGTGAATGACAAAATGAGTAACATCCTGTTTGAACAACCAACTATTTCCTGCAAAATGGATGTGTGTTGTTTGTTGTTTGATAGGGTGAAGGATGTGCGACTTAACTATAATTATTTTTATTCAATACCTTTTACATTGTGAGCCAGTTGTTATCGACTGAATGTAGTTTGGGGGTTTTTTGTCTTAGAAAAGCAATTAAGGACCATGATGTGGTATGTGCATGTAACTATCAACAGGGAAGGAACATTCAATTTATGAATAATGACACCATCTTTCATGGATGATGTCTTATGTCTTACGGAATCTCAATGTTATACCTCAGAGGTTCCTGCCGCTAAAAATCTAAGAAATGTATAGATTTATTGTGGGTTTTTCAGTACTGTTAATGGTACTCCAAACCTACGATGAAAAACTGCAAATTTACAAACTGTTTGATGCTTTGCTTGTGGAACTGTAAATGTTTTGATATGTAACAATTACTATGTGAAGATTGAATGTGAATTTTGGTGAAAAGGGTTATGGAAGATATATGAGGTTTTAAATATTTATGGAATTTAACAAATTATAATAAAGTACAGGCATTTGGTCTGAGAATCAACAAATATTTCTAAGCCAGTGCTTGGTTTCTATGACTCCTAGTCATTTTACAGCGTGATGGGTACGGTGGACTCCCGTTGTCATGAAGTGCTCGGGACCACCAGTTTTCTTTCGTTATATAATCGAAATTTTGTTATAACTGAACAGATAAACAATCGATAACATAGAGCTGACATCAGAGATGCCAACCCTCCAGATTTCGCTGGGAGGCTCCCAGAAATTCATTCCAACTCACGGCCTTACGGTCATCTACATTATCCACCCAGAATTTCCAGTTTTTGCCGTAACTGTTAATTTTTTTTACTTTCTTTTTTTCATTACAGCACTGTGTTGTTTATTTTGTTTCCCCCTCTCCCCCCCCCCCATGATTCAGTAATGCATAGTACAATCAAGAAGTTTCTTAAAGCAATTGCCAATTTGACGAGGAAAACGTTGCACCGACACATTCTTCTAGTGCATATTGCGAGCATTAGTACCGACTATTTGTATTATCCTGTTCAAATATACGATCTTCAAATTGGCTTGCAATGTCGGCAAGTGGTCGCTACCTTCAGTGCATGGCTTGAAGGAATGGAGATTTTTCTCTCATAGAAAAGCACATGAGTCGCACACCGCTAGTGAGCAATCTTCCATAGGTTAATACATCGAGAGCTTGATCTGAAAGCAGCATTTTCAAGGCACCTGTACATTTGTTCGCTGCTTTTCTGTATCTTGAACCAACACATGAAAGTATGTGCATTTATTTCAATACGTTTCGTTGATCGCAATCCAGTGACTGCTGCTGTGTATATCGGTATTGCATTGTGCATGCATGCTGCGTTGAACTCAGCCGGCATGTTTCGTTATAAATGTTCGAATGTTCAACGTCAGACTCGTTTAATCATAATCATATGTAACCATGGCCAAAACCATGACAGCTAAAAAGAAGAAATGGTCACAAAAATTCAAAGTGGAGTACAGTCAGGAATGGACATTCATAGGGAAATCAAAGATTGGATCATTTCATGCGTTCTGTTCAGTATGCAGTGAGGATATCAGCGGCCGTAGAGCATGGGGGTTGAGATGACATCTGACAGCATGTTCATACAATACAAAGAAGCATTTGGATATCGCGAAGACCCGTGAATCATGTTCGCAGTTCAAATATCTTCCTAAAGCTGGACAGGAGGAGGAAGATGTGACTAAAGCGGAACTTTGTATTCACAGGATTTATCTTGGAGTAAATCTATAATCTTCCAACTGCAGTCACAGACCATGCAGGACCCCTCTTCAAGAAGATGTTCCCTGACTCGAAAATCGCCAGCAAGCACAGTTTGTGCTTGAGCCAAAACAATTGCAGTCATAGGTGAGTTCTCCAAGCAAACTTCAAATTCTATAGAACCTGAGAAAGCAAGGTCAGGCCCATTTAGCCTAGCAACTGATGGCAACAATGATGGGGAAAACGTGCAACTTTATCCTGTATCAATTTCAGTCTTCAATGAAACTACAGGACAAGTAGAAGAGAGGCTGCTGAGTTTGGCAGTCTGGGAAAATGGTTTTACCAGGGAAAACATCTTCCTACTCTTGGACAAGGAACTGCAGGTACTAGAGTTAGACCTACTCTTATTGAGAAACCTCCCAATAGAGCATCAACTTTAAGGACTGTGCAGAAACATTGTTGACTTGTAGGCCCACTGATAGAGTTACTAGTCTTGAGAAAGCTTCTCATACAGGCCTTACAGCATAAATGACTGTACATAAACCAACCCTGAATAAAATGCTTGTACAGTGAAAGTTACTAATCTTGATAAAGCCGAGCAACTGATGGCAACAATGACGGGGAAAATGTGCGACTTTATCCTGTATTAATTGCAGTCTTCAATGAAACTACAGGACAAGTAGAAGAGGGGCTGCTGAGTTTGGCAGTCTGTGAAAATGATTCTACCAGGGAAAATATCTTCCTACTCTTGGACAAGGAACTGCAGGTACTAGAGTTAGACCTACTCTTATTGAGAAACCTCCCAATACTGCATCAACTTTAAGGACTGTGCAAAAAACATTGTTGACTTGTAGGCCCACTGATAGAGTTTCTAGTCTTGAGAAAGCTTCTCATACAGGCCTTACAGCATAAATGACTGTACGTAAACCAACCCTGAATAAAATGCTTGTACAGTGAAGTCACTAATCCTTAGAAAGCTCCATGTATAGCATCACAAACTGGACAAAAATCAACTGTAACTGCTGGTAGAGTCACTGGTGTTGATAAATATCTACATATAGCATCAAAGACCGTAGAAAGATCCACCAAGTCAGCTGGTTGCAGCTTTGTTGCATCCTCTAAGCCTAGCACCCATCCCATTCAGTCACTTAAGCATACTACGGAGAACACAAGTAAACAGATTGCTTGTTTCCCCCAGACAAAGCTCTACTGTTTCTTTCTGCATTATGCAAATGGTATATAATGGTATATATGGTATTATGCAAAAGGAAATCTCCTTCAAAGAAAGGAACCGCGCATCCATATTCTGCACAGAAAGTTGAGGAGTATGTGAAAGGATATAATGCTGCAGTTTGTTTATAAACCAGCTGTTGTCATATCAGAGCCTCTAACTACAGTGAAATTCATGGATAGAAAAAAAAACCAGAAGAGTGATGAATAGCTGATAACAGGCAATGCAGCTAAAGACTACTTAAAGGCTTCAAGTCAGAGCACTGAATGAACAGACCAGCCCAGCTTGTCACAAACAGACATTAGTGCATTCTACAGCGCAGTTCGTAGCTTTTATGAAAAAGCATGTGACTACATTCTGAAGACATGGCTACTTCATGATGAACTGGTAGAACATGAAGAGGTACAGATCTTCATATACTAATTGTCATCACAAGAAATTTGCATCACTCAAATACTTTGTTTAGAGATTTCCCTGTCTTTTGAAATAATACAAGATGGATCAACTAGAGATTGAGTTTGCTCACCATTAAGTTGATCCACTTTGTACAGGAGACACATCTCTACGAATTGATCAGCAATGGGATGAAATTGCTAAGATTTTTGATCCATCAAGTGGAGGGACGAGGTTCACAACTCTGACTACTGTCATGAAGGGAATACTAGTCATGCCCCACTTAATGCATCCTGTGAGAGAGCATTTAGTATAGTTAGAAAGAACGCAACTGACTTCCACCACGGCAACTTCGGTGTAAAAACTTTGGAAGCAATATTTGTAAAAAAACCCAAAAACAAACGAAACGCAGAACAAACGCTGTTATCATAGAGACTATCCTTCCAGCACAATGAGGAAAGTGAAACATGCAACACAGAAGGCTTTAACAACTAGCAAACTAGAGAACACTGTGTGAATCAAGTAGTCAGTGAGGTAAGGCTTCAAATTATTGCTAAAGTTCAAAGTTATAATTGTCTCCATGCAATCATTTACATGTGTATTAGAAAAAGTTACTTTGCAAATCATTCATGAGAATTAATGCACATTGTTAATTGATCAAATTAATTAGTGCATCTTGTAAATAAAGTGAATGCATTTGATTTTACAATCAACTCGACCAAAGATCGTGTAACACACATTTAAATGAGATGTTTTTTATTATTGATGATACATATCAGCCCCACTTATTTTATGTTCCCTGTCATTTGTAGATCTGTACATGTAGACTACATGTAACCCTTCCCCAACTGCCACATTTCTATGACAAATTTGCCCTCAGCCAGTCAGATGCAAGGATTTGAGCTTTTAACAACTATAATCGTAACTTGTTATTGATCACAAGTTTTATGAAACGGGTCCCAGGTGGGTTCTCACATGTCTCCTTCTACACTCACAAAGAGAGAAGAGGATACAGCGGGAAACCATTCAGATCTCCCAAGGGCCAGGACTCTGTCCCCATAAAAGACCATCATGGTGCCATTCCTTCAGATTGTGACAATCAAAGTACACAAGTAGGGCAAACCCAGGTAGGAGGTAGACTGCAAAAATTTGCCCAACAATGGATTTAAGTAATGTCAGACAAACTGATTTTGTCCATAGTTCAGAAAGGGTATGCTCCAAAAGTAAGAAAGGCATACGTCCACCCAAGCATAAACAGAAAAACAAAACGGCAAAAAGAACCACAAAGTGAACAGCCTTACTTCAGGAGATAGAAACATGAATCTGCAAAAAGCCATAAAAAGAATACCCAAAGGGCAAAAGTTTGTGGTTTCCCCAGTATTTTTGACCCCCAATTGGACTGGCAGGTATCACATGGCACGTTTAAACCTAAAAAGACTGAAGGAACATGTAGTAGCTGACTCCCCATCAAAATGGACAGTCTTGGCCAAGATCCTTCCACTTCTAAAATCAAACGAATGGGCAGCATCCATTGACTCAGGCCTGCCAAATGTCACAATTTCTCAGGTTTTTGAGAAATAAAAAAATTAGCAAGGAAAAAAAGGTTGTTTTTTTTTTTTTTTTACTTTGCACTCTTGTATGAGTAACTGCATGGATGTCAAGAGTGACCGAATGTATGTGTATTCTCAGTTAAGTGAATTTGCGTGGAACTAACTGTGCGTATGTGAATTTCTACGTACTGTACTTACGATCATAGTGCATGTGGATGTGTGTCAATGTCTGCAGTGTTGCCATGCGCCAGTGTACAAATAAACCCATGGATGAGCTGGTCTACGTCTTGCTTGGTGAATTTTGAATAGTACAAAACTGCATGGGCTTAATCTATAATTTGGTACGAATCATGCTGCAATCAAGATTACAAGCTATGGGGGGGACGAGCTGGGAAGATAAATTAACGTCTGGCTATGCATGTATCATTTCATATTTTATGATTTATAAAGTCGGCGTTTGTTTTCTCACTATTTCGTCTCGCTGATATATGGTACTCACTGTGAGTTTGACACAGGTAATTTACCTCAAATTTGACATTTGAGGTATATTCCCTTGAAAGTCCCACCTGAGTATGTCTTAATTATAGCCGCTGGAAGAAAATTTTACATATAGCTGTCGTTTGAAATTTTTCATTTTGCAGTTATGGCTGTGCACCATTTTCCCTCCATTGATCTACTTCCTTGTCAAGTTTCGAGAAGATGAGGGGGCAGAGGAGAGAGGAAAAGACAAGAGCAAGGAGGAAAATAAGCAGAAAGATGAATTACCACCTCACCTCACATTAGACGTAAGTGTAATACATTTACCGTGTATCAGGTAATTATCTTGAGACAAAAAGCCCTTTGAGCCAATTTCTAGACAAATAAGTGTTGCATCATGTCCATTTTTTCCAGGCCCTTTTAGTAATGAGGTGTATTTTTGTATTTTGTATTCATGCATCTTATCAATATTAAGTTCAAAAGGCACCGACAGTTCAAGAAGCAGCAGTTTATACAAACTTTTCCATAACACAGATGTCTGGAAGCAGGTTTGTCTCTTTACAATCACTAGGCATTTTGGAGGCTCCAATCTTCACAAAAAGTGTATCATCTAAGTCTCCAAATATTTGTGCTTCTGAGTGTTTAGTGCCCACCTAAATTAGGCCACATAGGTAATGAAGCAATTAGTCTTCATGGTGCAGGGTGAAATAATCATTGTCTTGTAAGGCGGTCTGACATGAGTTCAGTTCAATTCAAGTCAATTCAATCTAGTTTATTCACAAAACTGTAAAAGTGGAAATTTTTGCGGTGTTGAAATTTTCGCTCATTTTGCGCAACCAGAAACTATCGCGAATAATAAAAGCACACAAATATTTTTGCTTGCCATATGTTCCTGTGCGTGATGTCTTCATTCCATGGAAATAAAAACATGCGAAACTCTTCTTACCCGGTCAAGCACGAAAAATTAGCGCGTGAAAATATCCACTTTTACTGTACTGCCATGGCAGCCAAGTGGCTGAATTGCAGAGTGACATACAGCTGTGTATACAATTAAATATAAAATGTCATTTTTACATTGAAACAATACTCAATAATCATATACACACATACATATATTCATAATTATTTGATAAAACTGTGAAAGAATAATAAGTTAATTTCACGCGCTTAAGAATACATACTAAGACGGCAACATGAATGAAAATATCAATTGTGGAATTATCATTAACCAGATCAAAGGTGTAAGAATAATTGCATCTCTTGTGTGTATTTAGGTGCATGGTTTGCTTTTACATCACGTACAAGTATAACCTGAACCAAGTGCATATAAATAGTGCCCCTTGTTAATATGCTGTATACCATGTGTTTTTAATTATGACATACACAATCAGGTGATGAGCGAAACACTAAGATACACACATACACACACAACACACACACACACACACCCACACACACATACACACGCCCATGAATTAAAGGTAAATGATTTTCAATTGTGGGATATGCAATTTGGTGGTACATACGAGTGGCAAAAATCCAAGTATGTTGAATCTGTAACTGATTGACAAATCGCCCTACATCAACGTAAATAAGCACTGAATTGATCAGTGTTTTAGTAGTAGCCATGATAAAAAATCATGGGCATACATAATCAAGCAGGATTTGAACCTACGACCTGATCACCGGACAGGCGTCATCTCCACTAGACCACTGAGCTTTCACCCGACAGCAAGTGTTGGTTCTAATCCTTATAGCATGCAGCGGGTACTGCGTAATTATTCAAATTCAAGAAATTCTTCCGTCAGTTGCAGTGAAAACATCTCGAAGGGAGAATTTCTTGAATTTGAATATGTTTAATCTGTAAACAAAGCTATAAAATCTCATTTATAAAAAAATTCTCAAATTCACCTTGAATATATCAACTTTAAATAACACATGTTACATTACATCGGAAGCTTAAAATCACTTGCAATCACCCCCTAAGAAAAAAAGAATACAATCACATAATGTACATGATGAATTACCATCACTAACGTACATTTCTTTATTACCTCCGCCAAGGGAGGTTATGTTTTCATTCCCTCTGGTTTGTTTGTTCGTTCGATCGTTCATTTGTCCGTGTGCAAAATAACTCAAAAAGTAGTGAATGGATTTGGATGAAACTTGCAGGAAAGGTTTAGAATAATAGAAGTAACAAACGATTAACTTTTGGAAGTGATCCGAGAATTTTTGGGGAATTTATGAAGGATTTTTGATATTTTGGCAGGTAGGGTCAATGAACTTGGGAGTTCAGGCTGTGCATATCTGAGGTTTGCATGCACGCGCTAAAGTGCGTGCTCTAGTTTCTGCTAGGGCTAGGCGCGCTGTGCAGCTGAGGGTTTATGACATAACAAAGGCTTCTATATTGGGAAATCGGGAGACTTTCAGCACACTATTATAAACACTTTCAGCTTGAAGTATAAGTACGTATTGGTGGAAATCACTGATATCTCTATGGAAGAAGAAGATCAGTGATGGAAATGAGCTGCATGCTTGGCGGAGGTCTGCGCTCTCAGAGTGCTTCTCTAGTTCCCACACTGTTTACATTTATCTTTTATGTTTTATCCCACCTTCACAAATAAACATTTGCATTCACTATATCAGTAACAGATTCATCAAAAACTTTGCAAATTTGTGCAGGAGGTTGTAAACTGCACTACTCCATTCGTACTTTTAGTCAAAGTCAAGAAAATTGTATTTGAACTTGGGAGGACCATTCTTGTGAGCACTTAGGCGTGACAGATTTAATATAGCGAGCGTTCGGCCGCGTGGGGAATGCTCGCGTTCCTCCTTTTGTTAGGGGACGCCCCTATTCCTCCTGCGTGCAGAATGGGGGGTTTAATCCCTCTATTCATCAGCCTAATGAGGGCGTTCCTTGGACGCAATAGAACGGGCTTGCTCACAAGTCGCATTCATGGCGTTCCTCTCCGCTTTAGGAACGCAAGGATTATCCCAACCACGTGCTTTCCGCGCACGGCTTCACCTTTGAAAAGAACAATTTGCGCCGGCAAGTGCACAATTCACGGTGGACGCCAGAATTCCACATCGTTCTTGCAAGTTAAAATAAATCGCGTGGCAAAAACGAGTGAGAGAAATCGCGCACTTCAGACAGTTAAACGATTGCGACTCCACATGCTCGCATACGCTACGGAGTAACATTGCACGAGTTCGCAAAATTCTCACGACTCGCAGTTTCCAAGCGTCATGAACAGGATTGGTATTCCAAAAGTTTTGCCACAGTTTTGCGATTATTCACAAGCAATAATTCACAAGCGAGAAGTTGCATTCTGGTTTACTTTTCGATGACATTAGTCAAGGCTCGACACTTACGGGGCCACCAAAAACGCGCGTCGGGCCACCGAAATTTCAGAAATGAAGATTTTGGTACGATCGGGCCACCAAAAAAGTCGGATGTTTGCCTTTACTTTCGAAAATGAACAGCGGTAACAATCGGCTCCGTAAGATGCTAAAATAGATGTCAGATGTTTACTCTTAATTTTGGAAATGAATAACGGTAATATTCGACTCCGTATGATACTAAAATAAATGTCGGATGTTTGCTTATACTTTGGGAAATTAATAACGGTAAGAGTCAGCTCCGTACGGTGCTTAAATTAATGTCAGATAATTGATTTTGCCTTCGGAAATGAATAAGGATAACATTCCGCTCCGGAAGATGGTGAAATAATTGTCGAATGTTTGCTTTGACGTTCAGAAATGAATAATAATGATATTCAACTCTGTATGATGACAAAATAAATTTCTGATGTTTGCTTTTATGTTCGAAAGTAAATAGCAATAACATTCAGCTCCGGAAGATGCTAAAATAAATGTCGAATGTTTCCTTTGACGTTCGGAAATGAATCAGAGTAATATTCAATTCCGTATGGTGATTAAATAAATGTCGGATATTTGCTTTACTTTCGAAAGTAAATAGCAATCACATTCGGCTCCAGAAGATGCCAGAATAAATGTCAGATAATTGCTTTTACTTTTGGAAGTGAATAGCAGTAACATTCTGCTCAATACCATGCTAAAACAAATGTCGGATTTGTTATTCCACACTGCTCGATTGATTAAAAAAAAACTGTTACGATTCGCTAAAGTTTGTTATTATGCTGAAGGTTCGCTTTTCTTTTTTATATAAGTTTCGAAATTTCGGACGTTATATAGCTGATACGAAAACGAAGTTTCTTACCACGAATATGATAATTTCTTTACAGATAAACGACCCACCTTTTTTTCCATTTTCGGATGAATGAACCATCTGAATATTTTTTTTTTTCCCGGAATGATGAATATCGTGCAAAGAAGTAAACGATGTCACGTTCAGAAATAAACCCATATATTCCCGTCACATGAAAAGATTCGGCGTTTTTAATTTTCTTTTAGCCAAAAATGACATAAGTTTCGTACCATGCACGTAATTCATTCTCACATTTACGAACCTTCGGAATAATGCCACAAATGGTATTAACGAGCCCTAATACAATTTTGGATTAACACATTACATAAGGCATATCAAATTTGCGTGTTTTGCGGGTTCAGCAAAAAGAACCATCGGATTTACGAACCTTATTCTTCTTTCGGAATAATGAACATAAGGCAAAGGAAATAACGATGCCATAATAGGAATTCAAATTATTTTCTTGCCTCAAAGATTTTCCATACTTATTTTCCGAACTACTAACCCCCAATGCCAGACTAAAAATCCGAAAATTAAATAAGCTCTGCTTTCTGATGTTTTGTTAATCCCAGAAATTAAAAGGAACAAGTTGTGTTATTCGTTTTCAGAGTAACGTAATTAATTTAATATCCCGATAAATGCACCCTTAGAATCACAAAATTCGTGCGGTTTCGGATTAATGAATCGTATTTATTTTTCACATTAACGAATATCAATACGGCAGAGGGAATTTTCGAGAATATTATAGCGAATCTTATTTAACTTTCGCATTACAAGAACCTTACAGGTGCAACGAACATCAAAATATAAGAACGATGTCAAACTAAAAATTGAAACTGTATAGTTGCTTCAAGAATTTTACCTCCCGTCTATATTGCTTTTCCGATCTAAATCTAAAAATGAAATAAAACAAAACAAAACAAAACACGATGAAACGCGCTATTATTGCCGAACATAGAATACATCCCCATAGGTGGAACAAAATAACAACAGAAAAAGATGCAGAGAGAGAATGATGGGCGGGAGAATGGTCTAGGAGGTCGAAGATCTTTTGTGTGTGTGTGTGTATGTGTGTGGAATTGAATATTACATGTACATGTTGTGCACAGAAATCTGTCAAAGTCTGTCAAAGTGTGTCAGAGTCACGAGAAATCAAGTTTTAGTTATGCCTATATATATAGATATAAATGTGGATTCTACAGACTCTAAAGCTACGTTTACACCATGTTCCCGGCGGCCAAGTTGTATTTGCCTGAGATGCAGTGCGCTGTGGGTATACTAGTATATGCAGTTGAGACATTCTCCTGTTCCCCCCCCCCCCCCCCCACCTTCGCATTCTAAGTCTTGTTCGGATCGTTCCAGTCCTCGCCCCGGCGAACTTCTATAGCTATCACACGTTGTTCTCACGGCGTCTGATCAGGCTATAGACTATCAATATTTTCCGTCCCGTCCCGCTGCGGACCGCCTCCAAGTTTTGTTAGGGTCTATTACGTGCCGTCGTGTTTCATTGCATTCATCCCATTTTATCAAGGCATACAAAATTAAATTCCTCATTAGCACCGGGACTGCCGTGGCAATTTTTTTTTAACAGTTTAAGAATGTGACACGGCATCCACGGCAATCACGGCCTGTCACATTTGCCTATCTCGTCTCACAGCGTTGTTTCACGTCCGTCCCATTTTGTCCGTGATGGCCTGAAATGTGACTGCCGTGGTTGCCGTGAACATGTGTAAACGCGGCTTTTAGCTTTACATAATCCAATTCCACATCCCTTTAAACCTTAAATACGAATATTTGTACGCTATTGTCAGTAGTTCACTTTCTAAAAAGCAAAAACAAACGAACAACCAAACAAACGAACGAACAAGTAAACAAACAAAACCATGACAATCTCTTAAAATTCAGGTTCTGTTTCCGTTCAAGCTCACAACCTGATTCTTTCCCTAAACGAAACAATACAGCAGTCGTTCTTTATAGCGACGCACGACGGCGTTTACGCTCCTCCTCTGTCACTTCATAAGGCGAAAGCATTCTATATGAGGAGTCAAAGAAAATCATCCAATTATAAGACGGTATCTATCATCGACCAATACGGCAGCCTGATGTGAACTTCGGTGTGTTTGTGTCCGTGCCGCAAAATGAATACGTCGGTGCGCTTCTGTGTGTCGGGTGCATCTTTAGCAAGGAGCTACAAGTTTTGTTGCTTGTAGCTCCATGGCTGTTATTGCTGCCCCAAAACAAGGGAAGCAGAAGAAAAAGGGCATACCTGCTATTAAGAAAAGCCTCTTTTAAACGAGGATGTTTCTTGCTGCTATTCCCTTCCGATTGTAAAAACTAAAGAGGGTGCTTTATAAGCAATTATGAATACCTGAATTGAAAGGACCAGAGGATACCCATTCTGTAGGCGACGTAAAAAGCATAGGAAAGCCAATTGAGACAATTGGTGCTGGTCAGTCGTCTGCCGAGATCATGGTAATTGCATGTACAACAGTACTATAAACCATCAAAATTAATGTATATACACGAATGTAACATTGATACATATCTTTCTCATAATCTGTCACTTTGAAACACTGCATAAAATATGAAGTACCACTGACTTGGTTACTCAACTCAGCATGACAATAAAGCTTTCTAGTATCACATTATTGTGTTACGGGGGGGGGGCGTTTAATAAATCTGTTTGTACAGTTACGAACAACTTACGAGCGACTGGTGATCAGTTCTGATGTGCTATACTTATCAGAATTTCCATAATTCAGCACAAGAACTTATCATCAGTCACTCGTAAGTCGTTCGTATCTTTACGAACAGCTTTATGACCCCCACCCCTTCACTGCGTTTCAAGCAGTGGAATATAATTATATCCTAACAAAATATAATAAGATTAAGGCATTTCGTTTTCTAGTTCACGAACTTTCGGAATAACTTTTTTATTTTGTGTGTGTGTGTGTTCTTGAATATTCATCAAAACGAACTTAATTGCATTCTATGTGATTAACGAAATTTTGGAATAATTAATTGCAGACAGAGATGAAAATGACCGTTACTGTTTCTTGCATATTTCTCAGTTTTTATGTTCACAACGATGTTCCTCGCTTTGTGATTACGTTTGGTCCATCCATCGCGTTTCCCGCAAGCTTGAAAAAGGAGCTAAAATTCACGCAAGGAGACGGGTTTTCTTCCACGAGAGACAAATCATTTGTAGAAGATGCACCGTCCTTCCCGCCTGTTATAAAGATAACCTATCATACACTATATACGGCTAGCACTGTATGTAGTACTGAAGAAATTTTTCCTGGTGAGAGTCGGTAGACTTATCCGTTCCAAGCGCGGGTAAATTAGTAAGTCTTCTCTCAGGACATTAGGTTTTACCCAGAACTTTACGGAATCCGCATATCGTCTTGCTGACCTATAAGAAAATAAGCCCAAACATTACATTTTGCCAGTTAACAAATAGCCAGGTTAATTATTGTTGCACAAGTTGCCATTATAATACGCTTTGCAAAAAGTAGGCTTACTTTCAATCTTCACTGATGAGCTCTAAACAGCCCATTACATAACCAGGGAAGGGGATAATTACATTCATAGTTTAAATGAGTTTTCTTAACCCGTTCCTCCCATAATTCTCCAAGAGCCTGAAATGCTCAAAAGCGAGATTCTCTTTGCAGGTCGACTTGAGAATGGACAGGTTGGTATTCCTCCTGTGCGGAAACAGTCAAGCTGTATGCCTATTATGACAGTATCCCCTTTCCATGGTCAACTACAATACCATGTGCCATCAAACAATGAAAGTATCGATCGGGCACCAGGTATAGGTATGAATAGACATTACGCTAATGGGCTCACAAACTCTTTTGTTGTACACAAGAATATTGTCACTGGAGGCAAGTATCTACTGAGCTGAGCCTCTATCGCTGTGTACATCTTAATTCGAGTTTTATTGCGAAAGAAGCACATATACGCGAAGTTAGTAACGGCAATGCACAAAACACAAAAATCTTGAGAGCTTTTGAAAGAGCGGGATCCGAAACATGGACCCGTTTCTAGACACTGTACGTTTTAAATTTGATATGAAAAAAACAAACGCATATTCCCCAAAGTGCATGCAAATTTGCGATTTAAATTGAAGTGCGTTGCTGTGAAGATATGCGTGTGAATTCGTATGATTCTGTCGAGATAATTTTTCAGTGCCGACTGAGTTGAAAGAGGATGTGTGATTTTCCTTCCCTAAGTCGCCATATTTTTATTTGTTCTTGCTTACATTTCTATTGCCATACTCTGAAAATGAATTGTTCTCGCGCTCCGATTCGCAACATTACCGCTCTGTACGGCGCGGGCCAGTCTGAAATAAAAACAAGAAAAATTGTTAATCCGGAAACGACATCTTTCGGATTACTAACCTTCGTAAAGATAAACATCTTTCCATCGTCGAACTTATTTAACTTTGGACTGAGATTTAAACCTTCGGAATAGCGAACTACAGTAACAATAATTTGCTACAATTTTTTTCATCGACATTTCGTGAAGCACGATGCGTTTCGGTAGTTTGAAACGTGTTAATGTTGCGATGTCTTTCCCCTGCTAGTGCAGACTAAGTTCAATCATGGCGAAAGTTCCGTTACGAAATAAAAAATGATTCAAGTCTTTTCAACAATAACACGCTTCGGTTTATAGTTTTTATGCGTTTAAACGCAGTTTTCAGTTTCGTACAAAAACCGCAAGTCTTTTCTGCAACGCTCTTGCGTTTTAGATACAGCGTTGCTTGTGATTTGATGGACTTGCATTTGACTATTAGAATTAGTGTTTAAACGCAATTGAGTTTAAGTTTCTTACAATTTTCTAGTGTCGGATGATTATGAAATGCAAGTCTTTTCAGCGTTCCGTGTTTGATGGACTTGCATTTGATTTTGGGGGTTGCGTTTAATTCTTAATTTTGCGTAAGAAGTAAAAAATAATGCAGGTCTTTTCAACAATAACTCACTTCCGTAGATGTTTAGAGATGCGTTTAAACGCAGTTTCTTATAATTTCGTACAAAAAGTATGTCTTTTCTGCAATGCTCTTGCGTTTAAATACAGCGTCGCGTGTGATTTGATGGACTTGCATTGGATTTTTAGAATCGCGTTGAAACGCAACTGAGTTTTAAAGAAGTTCCCTACAATTTTCAAGTTTCGTATATCAAACGCAAGTCTATTCAGCGTTCCGCGTGATGACATGGACTTACAATTGCATTTGATTTTCAGAGCTGCGTTTAATTTTTAATTTTGCATACGAAAAAACAAACAAAATAATGCAAGACTTTTCAACAATAACGCACCTCCGTAGATGTTAAGAGATGCTTTTAAACGCAGTTTCTCTATAGTTTCTTTACGAAAACCTCAAGTCTTCCCTGCAACGCTCTTGCGTGTGAATACAGCGTTGCGCGTGATTGATGGACTTCATTTGATTTTTAGAGTTGCGTTTCAACGCAATTGAGTTTCAGGTTCATACAACTATTTTCTAGTTTCATACTATATCAAACGCAAGCCTTTTGGCAGCAACGCACTTGCGTTTATGTGCAAAGTTGCTCGTGATTTGATACACCTGCATTTAATTTTCAGCTGCATTTAATTACATGTAGTTGCATTTGATTAATTTTCTAAAAACGGGCCCAGGTTTCTATTAACGCTTCGGAATAATTAACGTTAGAATATTCGGATAAACAGAAACACCTACACGTGTATTTCATGTTCTGATAATGATTTTCTACTAGGACCTTTATGTGTACAAAGTTTTTGCGTTTTGAGAATAACGAGCAGAAAAGGGGGAAAGTGAACTGCTTTGGGTAGCCAACTACATGTAATTCTCCAATGTAAATGAATGTATGCCCTTTCATTTCTGGCGTACAAGACAATATGGACGCATGGCGCGAACGCTACCACGCCATACACTAGGGAATTACCGATTAGAAATACAGCGAATCAGAGCGGGAAAACAATTTATTCTTTTTTAAGAGAATGGCGATAAGATTTTGAGCGAAAAATTATGTCGACTTAGACGAGGGAATAAACACGTATTTCAGCTCAGTTGGCACTAAAAAATCAGGTCGACTTACGCGAGTTGTGGACTTATAAATGTCGACTAAGACGAAGAAATTTTCAAGGAATAACAAGACAGAAATCGGGACTTTTTTATCGTGTCGACTTAAGCAATGTCGAGGTTTACTGTACTAAAGCTCCATAGTTTCAGCAGAGCCAGATGTGTATGTACCTCCCTGGTTTCAGGAAGGAGGTACTAGGCGAGCTCGCCTGGTACCTCCTTGGTTTCAGGTGCAGGGAGCTCTCATCAGCTAGCTCTCGCCAACTACAGCACGTGTCTCCAACAGCATGCACGTATCACACACAGCACAGGGTTACTAATACATGTACTATACATAGCCCCTCTTCCCTCCCAGGCCCCATGCAATTGACACGATGTTTACGACCCATTCAGCGCGTACGCAAATTCCTTTACCCTGCGGTTTTTGCCTGGCGGCAAACCTGCTTTGAAGTTCCTGGAAATTTCCACCAGCTTGTTGCCTGGCTGGCACGGCCATGGGTGTCAAGTTTCCGTCAATCTACCTAGCTATTGTGAATGTTTTTCTTATACACTTGTCACTTCATTACACACATTTTGCTTCACCTGAGAAGCTGCTTACAAGAGTGGTCTCACGCTCATGTAAGGGGAACAAATACTATATTTCGGATACTATTTCAGATACTTCTTGATTACGCCTCTCATCGACGCAAATTAAGGTAATCACAGCGTTACTAACGCGTAATAGTGCAATGCCTTTCGTGGTTTCATTTGTTTGCTAGTTTGTCCGTTTTTTAAGCTTCCATGAAATCAACTGTGTAAGTGTTAAGCACAAGACAAAGGGAAGACTTAATCCGGGCGTTCCCGAACGCTGGCTACATGGAGCGATGGCTTCGTGGTCGATTGGGTGCAGTGAAGTTGACGCTATTGTGTTCGAAACAAAGGCACTAAACAAAAGACTTTTAAGCTGGCGTTCCCGGAACGCGGACGGCATGGGCGCATGCCAAGCTCGTGCCAAGCTGGCTACTTAACAGATAAGAAGGCATGCCGGACGCGGGCGAACGCTCGTGAGATAAAATCTGTCACGCCTTATTACGTACAGTAATTCTTTCTTTGTCTCTCTCTGTAGCTGATCAGAAAGTTTTTGCCAGATGCCATCACATTAACAGTAACAAGCATGGATTTCTTTATATACCTTGTGTCAATTTCTATTTTTCACCCTCACCCAACATTAATATGACCACTTTTATGTATATTCTCAAGCCAAAGTCAACTAAAGTATAGAACTGCACGATCACTGAGAGGCAGAATTAAAAAAAACAAGGGCTTTGAGATCATGAAACTTAATCTGTGCCAAGGAATGTGAGAAGGTGATCTACATCAGTAAAAACCATCCGTCCGCTTTCCTAAACAGTATGCTATTCCCCTCGCGTCGCACGCGCGTGCCGAGCTATATGCAACAGAAGACTTTAGCGTCCCCACCTACCTCCCCCCATGTGCGGGCCCCACCGACGTCCACCCATACGCCAGCCCGCTCTTCCTCTTCTTGCTCGCAGCGATGTAGCCACTGCTTGTGTTGGAGATTGCTCTCTTAAGATCTCTCGTGATCGGCTTTTTCAGCTGCAATCAGGTCGGATCTTTCCTTTTATTCTGTGTATTAGTAGTTATAGATCGCCTTGATTATAATTTTGATTCGTTTGCATCATTTCGTGAAGTGATATTTTCAAATCTTTTGCGGCTCGTTTTTGTCTTAGTTGGCGCTGTTTTTGCCATATATACTTTGTACATGAGCCTTACCACCTATCGTTGCTGTGTAATTATAGCCTCTTTCTTGGTTTTTTATTTATACATAGCTTTCATTCTTTGACCAGAGCACCCTGATTTCAGTTCTTGCTCAGTCCTTTTCCACCCGGAGTGATTTTTTTAGGGTCTTTTTAGCCAAAATTTCCCGGTACTTTTCCATCACTCTTTGTTGCCGTGTGTGGGGACTGTACCTATTTTCGGACATTTCCCCCTTTCCGGACGGGTCTTGTTAGGGACCTTTTTTGTTGTTTTAGCACTCTAGAATTATTTTCTACCTTGTGCTAACTTATATTTTCTCTTTCCAGGTTTATGATGACTCTCAAGTGTGGCAAATGCCATAAAATTTTGCCGCTGTGGGACACACATCGGAAGTGTGCTCGTCACAGGACTTCCAGCAAGGCTAATCCTTGCAAATTTTGTGTCTTGTGGGACGATGCACTGTGGGCCAAGCTTTCAGCTTGGTTGGAAAAACATCCCTCTCTTCCGAAAGCGGCAGCGGGTAAGTCAAGGGGCCAGGCCTCGGGTTCTTTTTCCAACTCGGCCATCACTCTGTGCCCCAGTCCTTCTCAGGACTTCTTGGATCTAGAATCGGAACCGTTAGATTATAACGAGTCTAGTTCTGATGATGATAGCTTCGGCCAATAGAGGCTGGCTCCAGAATTCGAGTGAAGAGCGGTCTCCAACCGCCATAGGCTGGAACCGGACCCCGGTTGGCCGCGCCCTGCGGCCGGTTCCACAGGCCCAGGCTCCCTCCCAGGCCCCGGTGGGCACCGCCCCGCGGCTGGAAGTGGAGCACGGTAACGCGCCCGAATTCCGTAACCCGGTCGGCTCCGCCCCGCGTACAGATTCGGATTCGCGCCAGCTACCATTCGACTCGAATTTAGGGCTAAACCCCCAGTCCCAGGACCCGGTTGGCTTCGCCCTGGAGCGGGATCAGGGGGAGGTGCGTGGGATAACGCCTCAACCCCAGGCGGTCGTTACAGCCAGGCTCCCTGCTCCGCAGGTGACGGGTCCAGGGTTATTCCGTGGGACCAGCCTGAGCCGTTAACGCCGAGGGGATATAGCCACGGGTTTTCCGCCCCCTAAGCGGGCCCCCGCCGCCTAAGCGGGCCCCTGCCGCGCCTGAGGTTCCCGCCGCCGCCCCGGACGCCGGCAACCCTGTGGACCTGCTCCACCGTGCGGCCCAGATGATGGGCTTTTCCTTGCACGCGGGAAGCGCGGTCCCAGGATCTGGGAATTCCCCCGGTCCGCATCCTACCGCGGATTTGCTCCGAGCCCCGGGATGCACCCTAGGCTTTGGACCAGGCCCGGCCTCTACCCAGGGACGTCGTCCCCAGGCTCCCGCAGCCCTCAGGGCTCCCCCCGGGGAGGAAACTTTTCCTCCTGCGGGTTCAGATCCCTTTCCCCTGGCGGGCTCTTCCAAGGCCCCAGGTTTTTCCCCGGGCCCTAGGCCTGGCTCCTCCCGTAGCCGTGAGCCCCAGTCCCCGCTTCCTAGGGCCGGTGTTCCTTATGCCGGGGGGAATCCTTCCCGCTACCGCCCTCCTACCCACCGGATACCGGGTTTGATAGCGAGTCATCTTTCTCCGGGTCAGTCCTTATAGTCAACGACCCCGAGCCCGTTTCCACGGGGCAGCAAGTAGGGGACAGAGCCCAGGCGCTGCTGCGCAAATATATGCCGCAGTTTTACGCGGCCGGCCAGGGTGATGGGTCACAACCGGAGCCGCAGACTTCCCTGCTCTTCAAATCACGCCCCGACCCGGGTAGCGGCATCCCCTTGATAGCCGATTTCCAGGCTGAATGTGCCCGGGTCGCGCAGGAGCCGAAACTCCGCACCCCCGCAGCTTAGCGGAGGGACTTTCAGTTCCCCCACAGGGATTTTCAGAAATTTCTATCCTGGAATCCCTTTCCCCCGAGATCCTCCGTGTCGCTGACCAGAAACCCGGCGGAAACCCCCTGCGGGGTCGGGAGTACAGAGAGAGGGACAAACAATGGGTCAGGGTAGCCGAACTGGCTCGTACAGCCATGCGCCTGGCGGCCTATGGAGGGTCCGTGGCTAACCTCCATACCCAGGCCGATCAATGCCAGGTTTCCCCGGAGGATAAACAGGAATTAATGTCCATCCTCCTGGCCATATCGGAGGCCCAGTGGTCACAGGCATCCAGGGCGGCACTTTATGCCTCCCGCTGCAGGTGTACCATGGCCCTGCAGGCCATTTGTTTCCCGCCCCGGGATGCAGACCAGATTGGGACTTCCATCCCTTTCCACGGGCCCTACCTTTTTGCAGGCCGAGCCATCCAGGTGTTCGATGACGAGTGTGCCTACAGAAAGAGGGCCGACGAAACGGCCGCCCGGTCCCTACAGCCCCGCCAAGGTGGGCAGAGGAACATGCAGAGGGCTGACCTGGCCCGCCCACCTGCAGGACGGCAGGTGACAGTCACAGTGCCCGGACCGACCCCGCACCCCTCTGGTAACAGGGGGCAGCGCGGTCGAAGCCCTCCAGGGGTCGACGTCGGGGGGCTTTTAAGTCCCACCGCGGAGCCCCCAAAAATGGGCAGAGCTTTTGACTTCTTGTCCCGAGCGTTGGGTCCTCCGGGCCCAGTCGGTTGCCACCTGCAGGCGTTCCTACCGGCCTGGGCCGCCATCACGGATGACAAATTTGTGCTCTCCGTCGTCCAGAACGGGTTCGTGATAGGCCTATCCGACCCGCTCCCGGGCGGCTCGCTCAGGGCCCTCTCCCCTCCAGGCGCGCGGCATTTCCGTTCCAATATGGCCAGTGAAATTGCCGCGCTCCTCGAGAAGCAGGCCATAGAGCGGATGGTAGTCCACTTCTGCCTGTGCCTCTCACCGGTGTTCATGGTTCCCAAACGCTCGGGGAAGTTTCGTATGATTTTGAATCTCAAGGCCATGAATCAATTCATCCAGCCAGTGCACTTTCGCATGGAAACTCTGGCCTCGATTCTACCCATGTTACGGCCCGACGATTGGGCAGCGTCCATCGATCTAGCCAATGCTTACCATCATGTTTCGATCGCCCGCCCGTGTTGGAGGCTATTAGGCTTCACCTTCGCGGGACGGGTCTATCAGTTCAGGGCGCTCCCCTTCGGGTTAAGGTCTGCCCCCCGTCTGTTTACAAGACTGGTTTCGGCGGTCGCCGCCTTTCTGCGGCAAAGAGGGATAAGGGTATTCTGCTATCTCGACGACTGGTTGATAGTCGCAAGCAGCCCTCATTTGCTGATGGCACATCGGGACTTCACCCTTTCGGTTGCGCAATCCCTAGGCTTTCTTATAAACTGGGAAAAGTCTGCGCTGACACCGACCCGCCTCCCTACATTCCTAGGGGCCGAGATCGACTTGCCGATTCAGCTGGCTCGTCCTACTCCGGAGCGGGTCGGGACGAATTTAGCCACCGTAAGGTCCCTGCGGAACAGGCTGGCTGCCCCCGCGAGGACATGGCTCCAGTTTTTGGGGTATCTCACGAGCTTGGTGGACGTGCTTCCTGACTGTCGCCTGCACATGCGGCCGTTGCAAATTCACGTCCTGCAGGCGTACAGACCGAACACGGATCCGTTTTCTACGTCGATCCTAGTCTCCGATCGCATCCGGGCTTGCTTAGTCCAATGGTTGACCGTTCCTCAACCAGGGCAAGCCCCTCAGAGCGCCCCTGCCCTCGATAACGGTAACGATGGATGCGTTGTTGTTGGGGTGGGGAGTGGTGTGCACCGGGAACATGGTCTCGGGGAATTGGGCTCACCTCCCAGGTCTACCGCACATCAACCAGCTTGAGTTTTGGGCCGTGATGTTAGTGTGCAGACACTTCCACGCAGCCCTTGTCGGCAGGACGGTTTTGATTCAGACCGACAATGTCACGGTGGCGTCTTACCTCAACAAACAGGGAGGTACCCACTCCATATCCCTCAATGCCCTGGCGGCCCACTTCTGGAGGTGGTGCAGGGTACAGGCGATTTCCCCCGTGGCAGTTTACCTGCCGGGGCAGGACAATCTAATTGTCGACTTTCTTTCCAGGGGCTGGGAATTACCATCCGAGTGGATGCTACATCGCGAGGTCTTTGCATGGCTACAGACGACCATGGGCCCCCTTCAGGTCGATCTGTTTGCCTCCAGTCTGAACCACCAGCTCCGGCTCTATTGCGCCCGGTCCCGGGACCCGGAAGCTTGGATGGTGGACGCATTCTCCTTTCCCGGGGGGGGGGGGGGGGGGGGGGTTGGGGGAATTCGGGGGTATGCCTTTCCCCTGATCGCCCTCATTCCCCAGGTGTTGGAGAAGATCCAGGAGGAGCCCCACGTTCATTGCCAAGAACCAAACGAGCTCCACGAAGCCAGTGGAGATTTTCATTAGTCCGTTGACGGCATTTTCGTCTGTTCCCGAGGACAAAGTGTGGTGCCCAGTACAATCCCTCAAATGGTACTTGGACCGGACAAAAAGCTTCAGGAAACACGATCAGCTTTTTCTGATCTGCAAGGAGCCTCACTCACCAGCCTCTCGGGATTCGGTGTCGAGATGGATAGTTAACGCCATCAAGGTGGCAGGCCCGGAAGCCCTTACGGGACCAGATCTACCCCACGCGCATGATACAAGGAGTATCAGCGCATCGTGGGCTCTGTTTGCTGGTGTCAGTGAGGAGGACATTCTGAAGGCAGCGTACTGGTCCTCGGCCAACTCATTCATCTCTTATTATCTGAGGGACGTCCCGGCGTCCGAAGCGGTCTTTTCTGGTGCGGCCTTGGCTTCGGCGTCCGAGACATCTAGACCTACCTCTTAATTGGTGAGTTTTAACGCTCCTCCCTTTTCTGTGTTGGTCTAGCATACTGTTTAGGAAAGCAGACGGATGGTTTTTACTGATGTAGATCATAAGAATCAGGACTGATTCTATTATCTACGAGGTAAAAACCATCCGTCCGCTTTCTTTCCCCACCCTCCTTCCCCTCTCCCCGTGTTAGGGGTCTTTTTCTGCAGTATTTAGAGAAGAGCGGGCTGGCGTACGGGTGGACGCCGTGGGGCCCGCACACGGGGGGAGGTAGGTGTGGACGCTAAAGTCTTCTGTTGCATATAGCTCGGCACGCGCGTGCGACGCGAGGGGAATAGCATACTGTTTAGGAAAGCGGACGGATGGTTTTTACCTCGTAGATAATAGAATTAGTCCTGATTCTTATGATCCTGTGTCATATACACGTTACATTCATGAAAAAGTCAAGGATCTATGACTGAATACATAAAAGGGCAAAATTTGATAAGTACATAGGTTCTTTATGTCATTTACTTTGTTGTCTCGTGTTCCAAAAGACCGTCTGTCCCAAATCCTTCATTTTTTAAAAGGATTTATTGCTGGATTTTAAGCAACTTTGTTGGAATCATTTCCTAATGCAGGGTGAACAAAGCATATCAAACTGTGGCACCCATGGACAAGTTAAAAGTTTTTAAGCAGTCTAATTGTGAAAATGAATATCATTATTCTTAAATTTACATCTGCTTCTTAGTAGATTCCTCATATTCATATTTGCTTATTTCCATCTCAAATTCACTGTCTTGTGTTGAAACTGCTATCTTTGAATCAAATGGAATGTAAAATTATGTGGAATGTAAAATAGGGAACGATGCATGCCGGATGCTAGCAGTGATGGTGCACTGGCGTGTCCGTGGTTCCGCTAGGCCAGCTGTACTTGCAAGAGCCCTTCTGCTAACTGCAACTTAGAAAATGGTTACACACAAAATACGTCAGTACAATGGTCCTTCAATTATACATCAAAACTCAGGTAAAGTTATGATCAAACAACTCCCGGACAAGCCCCCAAATTGTCACAGTGTGTTACACGTGAACTAGCTTATTGGTCTAGATGAGGCAGTTTGATCACCCGAAATGAAATATAAAAAGAGATAAAGTACCGTTGATATTATGTGTGCATTTATTAAAGTGTAATCAAGTCTTCAAATCATACATCCGGTCGTACAATATAATAGTCTTCTGAGCTCAGAGCTTAAACATATCTCACAGATTAAATGACTGTTATCCCATATATCAAATACTGACAACCTTCTAAGTCCTGGACTAACAACTCTCAAAATTCATCTTTCAACTTATAAACTAAGTAACCAAGTACCATGGCACTTCTCACAATATTGACATAAATATGAGACGGCGTGGGCATGTGGCTTGCCACAACAAATCATATCCCTGACCATAATGTCGGTCAGCATTCAGAGTTCAGTTTAATACACTTGTGGTTCCGGTTTATCATTAATACTGGGGAATGTTGTCATGCTGACTTTGCTTCGCGAATCGGCGTTCTCCGTATGCGACAACAGCCTTGCGTCCTTGGAGACGGCGAACGCGAAGTGCTTGGAGAATGTGTCGGGGCGACAACGACTTCCTTCGACCGGTTGACCGCGGTTCAGCGAAGGCGACGGATCCAGCCCCGTGTAACCGGCGTTATTGTGGAGGGGGTGTGTCTCGGACTCGGCGAGGGAAATCCGGGCAACGGGTCAGGCAGCGGCTGAACGGGAGACACCTGTGGAGTCTCGACCCGGTGATTGTGTGAGCTTATCTGGACGAAGCTCCACTATACCCTTAACAGCCGTCTGGAAAAATATTACAAACAACATCTCACAGGACAACTGTCTTACAATATCAACTTCTATAACGCCTTCATCTTGTTGCCGTCATCAACTCACAAACATAATGAGGGCATTATATATACATTCAAACAGCCTATTTTAGCCATTTATATAAGAAATACAGAAATATCACAAGGGCCTCTCAAATGTACCCTAATCTCAAAATATACAGCAGACAATTAAATCTACAGCATCATCATCATTACAATTCACTACGCGGGGACATAATCCCACATACTACACTGTACAAAATTACTCTTTTACCTTACAATTATCTTCAGTCCTCTTCATATCAAACTCGAATACAAACAGAAAACCCTATATCAGCTTTCTTGAGTTAACTTAAACTGTATTCATATCACAACTGCAGACAATAAGGAGGGGCTTCTAAACTGTCCGGGTATCAATAATTATAGAATACGGCTTACCGCCAGAATTCTAACTATACAATAACAATTACTATCTGAGCAAACTCAGCCATTATCCATACTACAGAATTATAAATAAAACAAACTGAAACTTACAGTTGGGCCTTGGACACCCCAGTTGTGGCATCACTGCTAGACAAGGCTCTGCAGCGTCTGGTCAGTCTGGTGGCAAGACAGGGTGTGGCAGCTTCACTTCTTGTGAGCCTGCCTATACCTACGCTGGCTGCTGCAAACTTAGCTATGCCGGGAAACAATAGCTGTCCAACACCTGCATGTGGGATGCCTCCAACCCGACTAAATTCATATGCAAATTCACTTCCTCCCAGACTTGAGGGTATTTAAATTAGATTTAAATCAACTCCTTACAAATGGAACAACAGTGCTACTTGGCATTAGAGGTTTTGTCAAAAGTTAGAATCCCAAGTAACACTATATTACATGTTATTTGATCTGTCAGGACGATGTGATGGCAGGTGATGGCGATGCTTTGAACCAAAGTCTGAAAATGGTTACAGTCCAACAGCCACCTTCTGAGAATGGTGATGGTGCCAACACCAGTAAAGTAAAGTAAGTTTAATTGTGTGTCTGTCCCAGTATTGGATGAATGAGTGCATGCTTTTCATTATGAGCGTGGTAATTCCCTTTGTCCTTGAATAATGTATAGTTCCTCAACACATACATTGTATATCATGATATTCACTCGTGTTCCCAATCTTAACCTCTCAATGATTTGTTCAATTTTGTGGTTTCTATATTCACTGTATTGCTTCATTTTTTTCATACATTTTACACTGCCACAAATTTTCCCAAACATTATAGTCAGTTGTACTCCTTTCAAGTCCCTCAAGGTCAAAGATGAACTGGGGCTAAAAATTGTGTTTTCAACTGTAGCTCCATGTAGAAATGTTGAATGGTGATATGACTTGGTAGGAAGAGTAGAAATAATATATGGGCCGTGACGCAAAAAAAGGGCCCTTAGGGCATTAAATACCGAAAATGAGTTTTCACCTCAACGTTATAGAAGGAACTCTGACGTATGTAGATATGCAAACCTTTTTCTGAAACTCCACTCCTAAGTGCCCCAATTACGACATTCAAAAAACCATGTTTTGTCCAAATCTTGTCACTTTTTGATGCGTCGCACAGTTAGCTAGTTGATCTGTTTTGTGCGTATTGCTTTGTCAAACTTCCGCGCCTTTTTCTTGCGTTTGCGCGCAGCGGCGCTAAGGGCCCTATTCTTGCGTCACGGCCCATATATATATATATATATATATGCATATTTATTTATATTTATATATAAGAGATGACAAAGTAGAAAAATTTTCCATTTTCAAGTCCACCAGTGATATTCAGTAATACCAAATTTTTGATGCATGCATACAATTGCACGTCTTCTTCAGGGTCAACATGAATTTTGACAATAAACAAGATGACTCTATTCTCTGACTACAAAGGTAGTAGTCATAGAATAATGTTTCTCTCAGAGAATAGAGTCATCTTGTTTATTCTCATAATTCATTTCGACCCTGAAAAAGATGTATGCATGCATCGAGAATTTGGTATCAATATGCATAAATATCACTGTTGGACTTGAAAATGCGTTACTTTTCTGTGTGTGTGTACTTATATAGACATGGTACATGTATATGTATGTATTTATATATATGGGTGAGAATTTTGAACGATGTACAATTGCCAATTTTCGCACCTTATGACATTCTTTCCCTTAGAACACGCCAGGATGATCTAAGAAACCAGATTTTTTCATGTCATCTCAAAGATTAATAAATTTCCTTTCAGGAAATGTATGGTTTGGTTGACTTTTGCCTGATATTTTATATTTGACAAGGACTTAAAGTGTAAAAATACGGTAAATACGCTATTTTCACAATAATTTTTGTTTGTCAAACTAATGATATGCCTTTTTTATGGTACATGGCATCTAATATCTGACCATGTTCTGGATCTGACATATCATGGGTATGTACCACAAAATTATAAGAACTTTATGAGCACGTATGAAATTACAGAGAACAATTGAAATATCAAAGCCCTAAACAGACGAACGTCCGTGATGCTTTTATTTCTATCGCCGCTGCAAATTCTACTTTGTTGTCCCAACTGTAATGTATGCGAAAATTTGGTGTTCCACCTAATGAACATATCCTGCAAAAATTGTACGTCTGCTGGCTGTACATGGGACGTAACATTCTTTCATGCAAAATTATACTCAGTTTTCGTCACGGACGTGCTTCTGCTATTTTCTGATAAAGATCGTAGCGCATTAAACGTTATTGGCGATATTGTTCTGAGTCGTAATCAACTAATATCTAGCCACACGATAATATGTTTGTTTGAGTTTCTGTCCATCCTTTGTCAAATAGGAAGCGAAATTATATTTTTAGACGAACCTCCGAGTAAAAAAGAACGTCCGTGATGATTAAAACGTTTTCGAGTGGGACACCATCTTGCTTTGATGGCGAAGGTACATTTTACCTTTGGCTCTCTAGCCGAGGAGCTGCATGTCATTTTTGGAGCGGACAGAGGCTCGTCCGCAGTTTTTGGACCATACAATTCACCGAAAACCAAGCAAATAATTAATATTTTCTCTGAAAATTCACCTCCTGATCCCCCTCTGAGCAATGCATATGTTGTAAGGATGTCAAATTTCTTATAATTTGCATTGACAATACCTTTTCAAATTTTTGAAAGAGTTAGGAAGGCTAGGTACTCTCTGCCGATTAGTTATCCGTCCTGGAACATGACCCTAGTAGTAGAACGAACGTCCGTGACAATTCCAGCGAACGTCCGTGACGTGTGCAATCCCACCGATGGGGATATCTTGTCCCGAAAGTGTCCTGTATTCTTTAAAACTTTTGGCTCCAATAGCGACAAATAAAGTTTTACAAAGTAAACAATGAGTTTAGAACAGTAGTTTCAGAATTTTTAAGGCGTTATGTGATCATGATGAACAAACAGTTGAAAATTTACTCACAATTTTACCCTTGTTTTCCCTCTAATTATAAAAAAACAGCTTAACACTGAAAACAAAGTTATAGGAAAATGGAATTTTGCGTAATCTGTAATTTCTGTGCATTTAAATTTCTTTGCGTTTAAATTTCTTTCTAATGAGGTTGTGGAGACAATTTGTACTGTTACAGGTTCTGAAAGTTTCGCTCACGGACATTCTGTCCGAGAAAGGAAATTTCTGATAATTACAAATATATCACTGCACATTAAGTTAATGTTACTTGAAAATATTACCAAATCACCGACTCGCTCATACCCAGAAGTGAATAACGTTCAGCACTCAATCTGCCTGTAATAACAAATGGAAAACGTTTTGGTCACGGATGTTCGTTGGTAGAATAAGTCAATGGATTACATAGTAGGAGAAAGAAGAACAGTACCACTTTTTAGTGACAGATGCTCCAAGTGTTTATCTTTTGAGTATGGTAGCTGCTGTCTCAAACAGAACACATCCAGTTTGGGTCTCCATGACGGATGTTCGCTGTAATTGTCATGATATTAAATGCCTCAATTCATTCTTATTTTTCTCTTCACGACGATTTTTCTCTCATTCCCTAAGTAGCCTGAATATGCTGCGACCAAACAGAAAACAAAAACAAAACAAAACAAAACAAATCCGAAAAGTGATACGCAATCACATTCAGGATAATGACGGAAGAAGTCTGTAATGGGCATGTGTTGAAGAAGAAATGGACAAGTTTCAAAAGGACGTGGAAGCAGTTGAATGCAAATGAGAAGAAACAGAGAAGGGATCGAGCTCCAACACACAGAGAAAAGAATTGCCAGTGCACTCCCGTTATACCAAATTCCTCTGGAGAAGTTTTTTTTTTTTTGCTTATTTTTTTATTCATCGAAATGCCGTCACAAGCGAACAAAAATAATGCAGTATGCAATTATTGTCTGATGAAAACACGCAAATCCTCCGCTTATCATGACATGGTGTTTTTATACTCATCAATGAAAAGCAATTTTAATTTGTAATTCTTTCCGAGATTTTTTTTTTTCATTTTACATTTAAGAGACAGAGAGATCGTCAAATTGTTTGTGCTTTTGTGCTTACTTTGAAAACACATGCTAAAAAAGTAATGATTAAGAATAGGTTTAAGGTTGCACTTTGATACGTTCGCTCTTCCAAAGATTCTATACTCCGAATGTCCAAAGATTTGTTATTCCGAAAATGAAAGAAAAAAAAAATGTTCATAGTTAATTCAGGAGGTTTCTTATTAAAAATGTTCTTATTCCGAAAGTTTGTTAGTCCGAAAATTAGATATTAAGGTTCATTATATTTAGGTCCGTTCTTCTAAAATTGGAATGGGCCTGATATTCGTTTAGGTGAAAACGGTTATCATGAGGTTTTGAAATTTGGAGGATGTGGTTGATAACTTGTTTCTCTACAATTGGATAAGTGAACCTGATTTTTCATGTTCCAATTAATAAACCTTTCAATTAACCTTCGTAGATTCCTATCATTTACCGAATAAAAAAGCTTCATGATTATACGAACTTGTATCAATTTTTGGATTGACAAACTATATGAATAACGAGCCTCCGAAATGACGAGCTACAAAATGTTTGTTATAACAAACCATATTATATAATATTGAAGTCACAAACATCCATCCAAGTTATATGGACTTACTGTGTCTTGTTATGACGAAACTTCGCAATATCGAACCTAATATCATTTCTGACTAATGTAATAACACAAATTCTCCTCAGTAACAGTGTGTAACACAAGGAGCAAACGCAGAGGGATTTCTTCCTAACGTATTCGTTTGCCCTCCCAAGCTAAACTTCGTATTTCTATAATGGAGCACATTCCTTTTGTTTTTCAAAGTTAATTCTTTGTCATATTTAGCTTTGCCCATGTTCGTTATAAGCAAATTTTGCATTGTAGACTTTAGATAACAAATTTAGGACCTGAATCTTTACTTCGTGATAACGAAATTTTGATAATATATTCGTTCTCAAGGATGGACTATGTCACTCAGATTTCATGTACGTTTGTACGTTCATTTACGAGAGATGGAAAAAGTGTTTTCTTTGATTCCTCAGTATGAGAAGATAAGCAAGCTTTTATAATCGAGAATTGGTAATATCTATTCAGGATTTTGCAGAGGAGTTTGTTCTCGACATGAAATTGCTGTTTGTTGTGAGTAGAATGCGTTTCCAACTCAAGAGAGCTGCATTGTTCAATATCTTGTTTGTTCCGAACATCCGTGAGCTATATACGAACCTCCGTGATGAAAGTATGCTATGTTTGTTGGGTTATAATGACTGCCTAGATCAGATATATCTTAAAAAGGTAGGTTATTTGAGAGTGAGGATTAAAGTATGGGATAGTGAAATGAGAGGTCAAAATATTGAGTTTCTGTAAACTGCGCGTAAAGTGGAGAAAGTGTTTAGCAGAAGAGCAATATTTCAACAGAAATGACGAATTTGGTTTAAATCATCAGTTCTCTACCATTACGAACAGGTTAAGAGTACAAGCTTAATATTCTGCCAACACATACACATGTCCCTTAAGATATTTCGGTACGATTTTGAACTGAATCAGATCTTTGCAAACTATGTTAAATGGTATTCATATGTATGTGCAGTACTATTCCTCACGGACGTTCGCTGCTCTGGACATGGTAAACTTCCGCGGTGAATAAAAACTTGTTCCTCTGGGAGAATCCTAGTATAATTGGGTTCATATTAAAGCTTGAGTTATACTATTTCAGGTAAGATAAATGATTTGGAGAATTTCCTATTTTTTAAATTTTGCCCTGTTTTGGCTCAATTGTACATCGTTCAAAATTCTGACCCATATATATGTATATATATATATATATATATATATAACCTATTCTTAATCATTACTTTTTTAGCATGTGTTTTCAAAGTACGCACAAAAGCACAAACAAATTGACAATCTCTCTGTCTCTTAAATAAAAAAATAAAAAATCTTGGAAAGAATTACAAATTAACATTGCTTTTCATTGATGAGTATAAAAACACCATGTCATGATAAGCGGAAGATTTGCGTGTTTTCATCAGACAACTGTATACTGCATTATTGTCCCCGCCGACGAAGAGTTCGAGCAGGGGACTATGAAACGGGCTCCGTACGTGTGTGTGTCCGTCCTGTGTCCGTGTGTCCGTGTGTGCGTCCGTGTGTGATCAAAATGTTCAATTTGCTACTTCTCTGTCATTTATGAGCCGATTTTGATTCTGTTTGCTTTATATGAGAGCACTACATGGGAGCTTTGAAACTTCTACACAGAATTTCAGTTGTGACCTTTGAACTTGACCTTTGACCTATATTGTACATTTTGCTACAAAATGCTACTCCTTCGCCATTTCTAACCCGATTTCGATTCTGTTTGCTTTATGTGATGGCACTAGTTGAGGGCTTCAAAACTTCTACACAGAATTTTGACCTTTGACTTCTTTGACCTTTGACCTTGATTTTTTGACATGTATTGTACATTTTGCTACAAATGCTACTCCTTCGCCATTTCTAACCCGATTTCGATTCTGTTTGCTTTATGTGATGGCACTAGGTGAGGGCTTCAAAACTTCTACACAGAATTTTGACCGTTTGACTTCTTTGACCTCTTGACCTTGATTTTGACCTATATTGTACATTAGCTACAAAATGCTACTCCTTCGCCATTTCTAACCCGATTCGATTCTGTTTGCTTTATATGATGGCACTAGGTGAGGGCTTCAAAACTTCTACACAGAATTTTGACCTTTGACTCCTTTGACCTTGATTTTTGACCTATATTGTACATTGCATGGCCTACTTTTCCTTGTTTTAGTTCGCTTTTGACGGCATTTCAATGAATTTTTTTTAAAAAAACTTCTCCAGAAGAATTTGGTATAACGGGAGTGCACTGGCAATTCTTTTCTCTGTGTTGGAGCTCGATCCCTTCTCTGTTTCTTCTCATTTTCATTCAACTGCTTCCATGTCCTTTTGAAACTTTTCCGTTTCTTCTTCAACACATGCCCATTACAGACTTCTTCCGTCATTATCCTGAATGTGATTGCGTAGCACTTTTCGGATTTGTTTTGTTTTTGTTTTTGTTTTCTGTTTGGTCGCAGTATGTTCAGGCTACTTAGGGAATGAGAGAAAAATCGTTGTGAAGAGAAAAATAAGAATGAATTAAGGCATTTAATAATCATGACAATTACAGCGAACATCCGTTATGGAGACCAAAACCGGATGTATTCTGTTTGAGACGGCAGCTACCATACTCGAAAGATAAACACTTGGAGCATCTGTCACTAAAAAGTGGCACTGTTCTTCTTTCTCCTACTATGTAATCCATTGACTTATTCTACCAACGAACATCCGTGACCAAAACGTTTTCCATTTGTTATTACAGGTAAATTGAGTGCTGAACGTTATTCACTTTTGGTATGAGCGACTCGGTGATTTGGTAATATTTTCAAGTAACATTAACTTAATGTGCAGTGATATATTTGTAATTATCAGAAATTTCCTTTCTCGGACAGAACGTCCGTGAGCGAAACTTTCAGAACCTGTAACATTACAAATTGTCTCCACAACCTCATTAGAAAGAAATTTAAACGCAAAGAAATTTAAATGCACAGAAATTACAGATTACGCAAAATTCCATTTTCCTATAACTTTGTTTTCAGTGTTAAGCTGTTTTTGTATAATTAGAGGGAAAACAAGCATAAAATTCTTAGTAAATTTTCAACTGTTTGTTCATCATGATCACATCACGCCTTAAAAATTCTGAAACTACTGCTCTAAACTCATTGTTTACTTTGTAAAACTTTATTTGTCGCTATTGGAGCCAAAAGTTTTAAAGAATACATGACACTTTCGGGACAAGTTATCCCTATCGGTGGGATTGCACACGTCACGGACGTTTGCTGGAATAGTCACGGACGTTCGTTCTACTGCTAGGGTCATGTTCCAGGACGCATAACTAATCGGCAGAGAGTACCTAGCCTTGCTAACTCTTTCAAAAATTTGAAAAGGTATTGTCAATGCAAATTATAAGAAATTTGACATCCCTACAACATACGTATTGCTCAGAGGGGGATCAGGAGGTGAATTTTCCAGGAAAATATTAATTATTTGCTTGGTTTTCGGTGAATTGCATGGTCCAAAAACTGCGGACGAGCCTCAGTCCGCTCCAAAAATGACATTCAGCTCCTCGGCTAGAGAACCAAAGGTAAAATGTACCTTCGCCATCAAAGCAAGATGGTGTCCCACTCGAAAACGTTCTAATCATCACGGACGTTCTTTTTTTCTCAGACGTTCGTCTAAAAATATAATTTCGGATCCTATTTGACAAAGGATGGACAGAAACTCAAAACAAACATATTATCGTGTGGCTAGATCTTAGTCGATTACGACTCAGAACAATATCGCCAATAACGTTGAATGGCCTACGATCTTTATTAGAAAATAGCGAAGGCACGTCCGTGACGAAAACTGAGTATAATTTTGCATACAAGAATGTTACGTCCCATGTACAGCCAGCAGACGTACAATTTTTGCAGGATGTGTTCATTAGGTGGAACACCAAATTTTCGTATACATTACAGTTGGGACAACAAAGTAGAATTTGCAGCAGCTATAGTAATAAAAGCATCACGGACGTTCGTCCGTTTAGGGCTTTTATATTTCAATTGTTCTCTGTAATTTTATACGTGCTTATAAACTTCTTATAATCTTATGGTACATACCCATGATATGTCAGATCCAGAACATGGTCAGATATTAGATGCCACATACCATAAAAAAGGCACATCATTAGTTTGAAAAACAAAAATTATTGTGAAAACGGCATTTGTACCTTTTTTTTACGCTTTAAGTCCTTGTCAAATGAAAGATATCAGGCAAAAGTCAACCAAACCATACATTTCCTGAAATTAAATCTACCAATCTTTGAGATGACATGAAAAAAATCTGGTTTCTTAGATCATTCTGGCGTGTTCTAAGGGAAAGAATGTCATAAGGTGCGAAAATTGGCAATTGTACATCGTTCAAAATTCTCACCCATATATGAAGTGAGAAGGGTGAAAAATGAAAGCTCATTGTGCTTTTCCATACAACAACAACAACAACAACAACGACAAATGTCATTTCCATTTATTTCTTCTACTCGGACTCTCCAGTAGTGCTGTTGTGCTTATGGATATTCAAAAAGGCAGAATAGACTGAAAATTACTTGCAAGAATATGATGTGGATAAAAGGTCAAACACCATGGTCAGTAGTTACTGGAATTTAAAAAAGAAACTGTCCAATTGTGATATAAGTTGGGAAACAGGGTAGAAATTAATTGAAATTTATTTGCATGAACATTATGGTAACAGGAAGTAAAAGCTCAAGGTCAAAGGGGACTGTTGAACCCATAAATGTAGAAACACCCATTTATGTAGAAGAACATCAACCATTAATGTAGAAACTTTCAACCACAAATGTCTCTAATGTCACTAATGTCAAAACACCAACTGACGTTGTGCATTAGTGGGGGTTTCTACACTTGTAGGCGCTGTTCAATTTCTACATTTGTGGGTGGTTTTCTACAGTAGTGGGCGTTTCTACATTTGTGGGTTGAACACGGACCTTTACTTTTGCTTAAAAATGTCATCTTTCCAACCATAATTAGAGAAAAGAATGTCTAGTAGTGATATTAACTGGTAAGAATTGATTTTTTTTTTTTAAGTTGACTGAAATGGGAATGAAAGCTCAAAAGTCATAGTTAGATTCCAAATGTCACATATAGTGTACAATTACATCAGTTCAGTGATATTGTCATTCGATGTAGTGGATCAAAAAGAATCGGAAGATATTTCCTTTGTGCAGAGAAGGTTTAATAGAAGTCAGTACCTACTAAGTGGTCAAGAACAATGAACTTTATCAAAATGTTAATGAAGGGTAATGTACTGTACTGTCATGGCACACAGTGTATTCATGAAAAATGGAGGCATCCAAGTCAACTGCAGGACAGTTGAATTGCTCTGGTTATTGGGTATTTGTTTTTCTCTATACATCCCTTGTACTGTTTTTGAAGATTACTGGATAACAAGAATGAGAAAAATGGTCATGGACCTCAGGTGGAGGATGATGAAGATACATTCAGCTTGATGAACGCTCAGCTGGATATCCGAGACAGTGGAGTAGAGCTGGCATGGTGGCAGCGATATAAGCTCTTCTATGATGCTCCAATGATAACCTTTCGACACAATGTGGTGAGTTGCATAATCATGCATTTGTTGTATCAATCAATCATTTAGTAGCCCTAGCTAGGCCGGGCTATTTAGTAGGTAGATGACAGAGCCAGGGCTCTCCCCGCCCCGCGCCCCCCAGATCTTGGCCATCAGCTGCACAATGGCAACACAAATTAGCACACACATTACCTGCCATGTAATCTACAAACTTGTTGAGTTTATTTATCAAATGATAATCATTTATGCTAATTTATGCGTAATATATGTGTAGAATTCAGACTTTTGATCAAAATCACTAAATAAAGCTCCAAAAAGGCATTTACATCTTCTATGTAGTGTTCTAAACAATTTTTAGTGACTAAAAATTGTCCCATCAAAACTGATATTAATATATCTCTTACGTATTTCCTTGTTTTTCAACTTTTGGCATTTTATCTTTTTTTTATTAGTAGGCTTGCTAAGAGCAAAAAATATGGGCAATCACTGCATTTTATAGTACAAATGTCCTATTTGGCACACATATTCACTAAGGCAATTAGAATTATTTTCATCCAAAGGGGCAATCTGTATCCATTCAAATAATCCTTAATTTTGAATAATCTATGCAAATTGATTTGTAAAAAATATTTAAAAAACCCTCAAATATCTCATCCGAGACAAATATGTAATTCAGTAGAAACATTCTATGAAACAAGGAGAACAGAATGCAAATGATTTGAAGATGTGTGATCACTACCACCTAATTATCATAATTTAAATAAGTAAAGTGAAAACATTTTTGAAGTTTTTCTTACAGTTAAGGAACTGCATTTTATGATAAAAAGTACAATCTAGTACACATATTCCTTGGGTCAAATGGAAATGGTTCATAAGATATAAATTCTGTGTCTATGCAAATACCACCTAATTAGCATATTGTGCATACAATGTGTACCTGAATATACCAAAGTCCCCAGTAGGCAAAAAGTGAAAAACTTACTTTGAACAAATTTCAAGACAGAAAGTGATGGAGAAGTTTAACCAAATAACCTCAATTGTCGAGGCAACCTTCAAGTAACACATAACATCAATTGTTGTATTCATGTGATGATCGCATTGTGCTCGAATTCTCCAGATAATGCATAAATTATGCAAATTATATATTCAATTTGTATGCTCAATTCACAATGTAAATTAAACTACATAGGTATAGGAGGAAGGGTGTTGGGATATTGAGGACTTTCGCCACCCTCCCTCCCCTCCCCATCCCTTACAAAAATGGTGATACATACATGTATCAACTATTTGGGCAACTGCCAAGTAATATTGCAAAGAGTACAAATTTCCTCATACTGGTTAGTGATTACCGGAATATTTAATATCTCTCCTTTTCACAACAAAAAGGCTCATTGTGTTTTATTACTTGCTACGCTTTCTCAAAAGAGAAAATAAATGAATAGAATGAAATAAAACAAAATCTGGAAAGTTGATAATAAGACAAAATGTTAAATCCTTCCCTCTCAAGTGTTTCTTTTCTCTTGAAACGTAGGAAAGGAAAAGGAATTCAGTGACATGGTAGTCATTGCATTCAATAAAGGTCGCATGAAAATTATTCTTGATGCACACATAAGTAACCTCTGATACTTTTACCTCTTACATTTTTACCTGTATAATTTTTCTTGGGGGAAGGGGGTTAACCTCTGACATCTTTCTACAAAACCAATTCAATAACTATAGCTACAAAGTGTCACATTTTTGGTAAAGAACATGTAAGTTATCATCAAATATACTTTATGGCAATGAATATATCATTTCTGCTTTGATTTAATGTTGAAATTAAGGAAAATAAGGTGCATAAACTCACACACACGGTTTCTGTGCCATAGCAGCTCATACTGAGGACATTTTTTTCCATGAATAGACTTTGTTTCTAACCTCAAACCTATAAGTTCTTAATGTGTGCAGATACCCTTGCATCCACATAATTTTACACGTTTTTAATCAGTTCGATGTAACAAACCTCTAATTCACAGGGTTGCCCTACAAATATAAAAATTACAATTCACACTTTCTGTAGGTAGTGATTATTACCTCCGCCAAGGGGGGAGGTTATGTTTTCGTTACCGTTGGTTTGTTTGTTAGTTGGTTCGTTCGTTTGTCCGTGTGCAAAATAACTTAAAAAGTAGAGAACAGATTGTGATGAAACTTGCAGGAAAGGTTGAGAATGACATAAGTAACAAACGATTAACTTTTGGTAGTGATCCGAGAATTTTGGGGGAATTTATGAAGGCTTTTTGATATTTTGGCAGGTTGGGTCAATGAACTTGGGAGTTCATGCTGCGCGTATTTGAGGTTTGCATGCGCGCACTCAAACCGCGTGCTCTAGTTTCTTCTAGGGCGAGGCGCGCTGTGCAGCTGAGGGTTTATGACGTAACAAAGGCTTCTATATTGGGAAATCAGGGGGGCTTTCAGCACACAATGCAGGACGTATGGGTGGAAATCGCTGATCTCAAACAAGATCGGTGCGGGTGGAAATGGGCTGCATGCTTGGCGGAGGTCTGCGCTCTCAGAGTGCTTTTCTAGTTTGTAATAATTTTAAGGGAAAAAGTTCCCTTTGTAAACAATATTGTTCCAATTTCCTTGAATTAGAGCTGATTCCAGTGTACCGTTATACACTATGCATATATAAAGAGTGTCACTTTCAGTTGTTATTTTTCCCACCCTTCAATGCATTTATGCAACGATGAGGGAAAATTGATGGTAGAATGATTTTAAACATCAATATGCTCGAAGTTTCACAGCTTGTGTACTTATTTATATAATTTATCCATAAAATATCAAAGTACTGTAAATACTATGGAACAATTTTAAGCAACTGAAGACACTTGTTACTAGAATATTGTCTTATTTCATTAGCTTTTTTGGATATTAAGTTCAAAGCGATTAAGACATTTATTTTTGTTTTGTTCCTGATTATTTGTGTATAGGTATTGATATGAATATTGCAAATTACAGGTTGTTTGCATAGAGACGGTTTTTCTCTTTAGATGAATCAATTGCTTTTGAGCCAAGGAACATTCATTCCAGGTTAGAACTTTGTACTACATAATGCAGTGCTTAATAGGCTAAAAATTCTTTCAAAAATACAAATTTTTGCACAGTAACTTGCGTAATTGTGCAAATTTCATGTTTATTTGCATAGATATAAAATCGAATTTACAGGATAGTTTCCCCATATTCTATAGAATATTTCTACCAAATAAGACATATCTACTTCATTTTGCTTTACTTACCTATCGGTATAATAATTGCCATTCTAATGCCTATAAGAATTGCCCCCGGTAGCTAAAAAATTCTTTGAACCCCGTTGCCCCGGCAACAACAGGAAAACCCCTCACACACTCCCCTATATAGGCCAGTGCACACGCAATCTCTTCCTCTTTCTTCTGCCGCCGCTCGTGATGAGTACTTGCCCACGAGGAGTAGCTCCACAAGACAGATAAGATCTTTCCATTTATACCTTATATCCGGATTTCGATCAGTCTTATGCAGTAGTTCTATTCTACTTGATCTCTGTCGGCTTCTTACCTTAGCCGATTTTTGGTTGATTACATGTTTTGCTCCCCTTTCTAGTGCATTATGCCTAACTCGTCATGTTCTTCGCCTCCCCGCACTAACACAAATCCGGAGGCAGTCCACAGCGACCTATCGAAGTCTGGGTCTAATACCGTACCTGCTAAAGCAGAGCAGGGCACAAAGAAGAGGTCTAGCATTCCTGTGCCTTCTGCCTCCAAACCACCTCCCAAGAAAGGGAAAAAGAGCAAAAGTAAATCTAAGAGTGTTCCTCGCTCTCTTTCCTGTCCGGCCGAAAAACCAGCCCTTCAAATAGTGGTTTTTCCTGCTGTGAAGCCTACCAAATCTACCCTGGCCCAGCTGACTAAGTCGGTGGGCACCAGTGAGTCCACGAACGCAAACCAGCCTGCTAACGGCGAGTTTCTCACCAGCCAGTTTGATCGACCCCACAATGGCTTGTAATTTCTTCATGCAGGCTTTTTACAGATGGTTTTTCATAGACGAAACCAAGGAACCCTTCCACACGGATGGACGATTCTACAGGTCCCTCGGTCTTCCTGGCCTTACAACAATCTGTCAGCTATCCTCCGGGAACCTTTCCCCACTCGGGCGGGCGATGCGACAGGCCCCTGGAATCCCGCTCCAGCAACTGTATCATGAGCTCCGTCCTCCTCCGGGTCCGTCGGCCACACCGATTCGGCCCTCATACTTCGTTAATCATGAAGCCGAACCCGACATAGGGCCTTCCTCCGCCGTCGCAAGGGGGAAGATATCGGGTCTCGCTACCACTCTCGTGAACCAACGATCAGTTTGGGTGGTTACTCCGACGATGAGTTTGAATTTCGCCCCCCAAAAATAGCGTCTTGTGCGAGAAACTGGGCAGACGATCATACTGGTACAAGTTTCCCATCGTCTCTCTCAGTGCACTCCGTCAGATCAGACGGTCGGGAAAGCCTTTTTACTGATGATCAACCTTCTTCCGAAAAAGAAACAACAAAACAGACAGGTAGAAGGGACGGTCAGACAGCCGCTGTAATACTTGTCAAGTACTGTCCTCAGTTAAAGGCCGAGTCTACCAATGCTGTGGGAAAAGGGGATACCAAGCCGATTTTTTTGCCTGGAATCTGAATTGTCTACTCATAGCCAGGGACCCAGTGCAGTGAAACTCGACACCCCTTTCGCTGCTTGCTATAATAAACTGGCTCACTCATCCCTGAATTCATGCTCACGCCGATATGACTCGCCCTTTGGCTTTGGCTTCGACAATAAGGACTTTAATGCTGTATTTAGCACCCCCGTAAAACCAATTTCAATGGAATGAGATCGCGGTCATTCAGAAAGACAGACTCGCAGATTGCTCTCATTGACAAGGTAGCATGCACCTCTACGAGGTTAGCAGCGTACCAGAGTTACCTTTATCACAGTCCAAAGGGAGGCAGACGGCCTAGCTATCGACAAAGAGGATCAGAAAAAGATTTCTGACCTACTTCTCCGTATCTCGGACCTTCAGTTTGAACAGGCCGCCGGAACAGCATTACTGTGTTCCAAATTTCGCAGAACTCAAGTGATGGAACAGCTCAAGCTAGAGAAAGAGGCTGACACCATACTCGCAAAACTGCCTTACGCGGGCCCAGATATCTTCACTGGAAAGTTTCAGTAGGTAATGGAGGACACCATCGCGGCATCTTGTGCAGCAGACAAGACCCCCTACAAGCTGAGCAAACCCAACCGCTCCTTTCGACCCTCGAGGGACCAAATACCTCCGCGGTCAGGATCCCTCAGTGAAGGTGGCTCTTCCCAAGGTTTCTCGTATCGGAGACAACCGTACAGTCGGTCTTAAGGGCCATCATTCGATTCTCGCAGGCCAGAAGGGAGAGAGCGTGGTGGAAGACCACTCAGAAGATCGGGGGACAGCACTCAACCCCCCCCCCCCCAAAAAAAAAAAAATGCAGTCCTCTGCCTCCCAGCGGGACCACTCATTGCAGTTATGACTCTCTCAAACGGTGTTTAGGGCAAGCCCCAGTAGGGGGCAGACACAAAGTTTTTGCGCATCAATGGTCACAGATAACAACAGACAAATTGGTGCTTTCAATAATCCAGAAGGGATATGTACCCAAGTTGACTCACCCAAATTTGCTTCCAAACATAAGCAAGAAAACCAATCTGCCAACAAACCCGAGAAAAAGAGGGGTCTTCCTCCAAGAAATAGAGTCCTTGTTAATCAAACGGGCAATCAAACTGGTTCACACAAGAAGGCATCTTGTAATCTCCCCACTCTTCCTGACTCCCAAATGAAAAGGTGGTTTTCGCATGGTGTTGAATGTAAAAAAGCTGAACCGATACATTTCGAACTCAACTTTCAAAATGGAAAATCTTCGCAACATTCTTCCTCTCATCAAAGCAAACGACTGGGCGGCTTCCATAGATTTAGTAGACGCCTACCTTCACGTCCCCATTGCTCGCGATGTACAGCATCTCTTCAGTTTCGCAGTGGGAAACAAAATGTACCAGTATCAGGCTCTGCCCTTCGGTCTCAAGACTGCACCCCGCATCTTTACACGAATTGTACAGACAATCGCAGCCCACTTACGAGAAAGAGGCATCCGAATTTTCATCTATCTATATGACTGGCTTGTAGTAGCAGACACTGCAGACACACTACGCCATCACTTAAACATAACACTAGATCTGGTTACCGAGCTAGGTTTTCTTATAAACTATGAGAAGTCCCAGCTGGAATTCTTGGCGCCAAACTCAACCTAAAACTACGCCTTGCTCGACCCCTCTCTCACAGAATAGACAAGGTACATCAAGTAGGGGGGTTTCTGCGAAGCACGTCTCGTGCTCAGGCCAAGTACTGGCTGCAGTTTTTGGGCCTCCTTGCAAGCCTCTTGGACACAGACCCAGAGTGTAGAAGGAAGATGAGGCAAATCCAAATGGCTTTTCTGAGTCAGTATCGCCCGCAAAGGGATCCGATGATGAAATTCATTGGTGGATTACCCCAAATACCTTACAGGTGGGAAAATCTTTCACAATCCCAGTCCCCTCCCTGACTATTCTCATAGATGCGCCAAACATGGGGTGGGGTGCAGTGCTAAACTCGGACCAAGTTCAAGGAACTTGGGGAGAAAAGGAAAGAGGTCAGCACATAAACATTCTAGAAATGCAGGTGATACAGAATGCTCTGTATGCCTTCAAAGACGGAGTTCGGAGGAAAACGGTTCTGATAAAGTCAGACAACCTCAAAGTAGTGTCCCACGCAAACAAACAGGGGGGCACAAGATCAAAACATTTGTGCAACCTCACTCTAGACATTCTAGATTGGTGCGATTCTGTGGAGACGAGCCTATTAGCCTCTCACATACCAGGAAAACACAACTATGTGGCAGATTTCTTGTCAAGGGGAAGTTATCTCCCCACAGAGTGGCAACTCAATCCAAGCATTGCCAAACAGATCTTCAACAAGTTCGGATCTCCCCAAGTCGACCTGTTCGCATCAACTTTGAACAAACAGCTGCCAGTGTATTGCACGAAACACAACGATCCAGCAGCTCTAATGACAAAAGCATTTACAATGCAGTGGAACAGTTTCCTGGGGTATGCATTCCCCCCCCCCCTTTGCATTGATACCAAGGGTATTACAGAAAGTGCTAGCAGACAAGGCGACCCTCCTTTTAAGAGCACCTTGGTGGCCGAAACGCCCTTGGTTTTCCATACTGGTGGACCTCCTGATCTCTCCCCCAGTCATACTTCAGGTCAGGGAGGACCTTCTATGTCAACCAGGGACAACAACACATCATACCAACGTGCCCAATCTAAAGCTGACATTATGGGTCATTTTCGGAAAATCGCATCCCAGGCAGACCTTTCTGGAAGGGCTGCATCAGAGCTATCTTCCACATTCCGTAGATCGACAACAAGGACTACCTATGACTCTAGACTACATTAATACTTCAAATGGTGCAACGATAAGAAGGTGGATCCTTCCACAGCACCTGTAGGTGAGATTGCTGAATTCCTCCTGCACCTATTCGATAAAAGCTTAGCCTTCTCACCCATCAGAGGCTACAGATCTGCTATTTCAGCCTTGCATAAAGGTTTTGGGGAGGGAGAGACGGTAGGCTCTTCAACACACTTGTCTAGATTAATGAAATCTCGATCTTTTTCTGTCTAGCCCCCCCCCCCCCCCCCCCCCCCCCCGAAGAAACTGAGTCCTTCTTGGAGTTTATCGAGAGTTTTGCGTGCTCTGTCTAAGGCTCCCTTTGAGCCTATGCATAGCAGTTCTCTTGCTAATCTAACCACGAAAACCATTCTCTTAGCAGTTGCTTGTGGGAGAAGACGCAGTTTCCTGCATGCTCTCTCAACTAAACCTTGACATATTCGTTGGGAAACTAGCGGGGTTAGACTTATTCCTCATGCTGAATTCGTGGCTAAGAACCAGACCATGAATTCTTCGCCAGGTGAGACTTTCACTCCCTCTCTTAAGACTCTGTCCTCAATTTCCCAAGACAAACTATGGTGCCCAGTGCGGGCTTTGAAATGGTATCTACACAGAACCAAGGAATTGCGTACTTCAGATAATCTATTCGTCAGTATCAATTCTCCCCATGGCCCGGTCTCCCCTGATACTATTTCATGTTGGATAGTGCAGGCCATGGGGGTACGACTTCTATCCTCACCCAGAAGGTTCGGGCCCATGATACTAGGGGTATGGCTTCCTCCTGGGCTCTATTTCAGGGAGTCCATTAGAAGACATTCTAAAGGCCGCCTACTGGCATAATCCCAACACATTTACATCCTGCTGCTTATCAGATGTGATTTCGAATGAGGCTTCCTTTGCCTTCGCAGTTCTTTCTTGCCCTAGCAAGAAGTAGTTTCCTTTCTTGACTGAACCTCCTGCCTCAACGAGGAGCCAGCTTACTTAGCCGTGATCAGTAAGATGCGAAAATATCCTTACCAATGAAGCCTCTCCCGCAGTCCCTCCATCCTCGGATTTGTTGGAATCCGCCAATTATTATATGGATAGGTAAGTAAAGCGAAATGACGTAGATATGTTTGTTCGGTATCGAACATTTTATCTACGAGAGAGCTTTACTTACCTATGGGTCCCCCCTCCTCCCCGCTCTGCAGTTTCAGCCTGTACGCCGGCATCGAAAGAGGAAGAGATTGCGTGCGCATGGGCCTATATTGGGGAGTGTGTTAGGGGTTTCCCTGTTGTTGCCAGGGCAACAGGGGGTTCAAAGAATTTTTTAGCTACCGGGGGCAATCGGCATTAGAATGGCAATTATATGGATAGGTAAGTAAAGCTCTCTCGTAGATAAAGTGTTAGATACTGAACATACAGTTCTATGGGAAGCATATATATCTTAAAATATTTTTTACATATTTTGCATAAATTATGCAAATTAAGGCTAGTTTGCATAGAGTGTCTCTCTGAATTAAAAAATTTCAAAATGCTAGAGAGAACATCTGTGCCAAGTAGGACATTTGTACTTCAAAATGCAGCGTTTACCCCTTAACAAGTCTTCTAAAATGAAAGTTGTCAGCAACACTGTTCCAAGCATGAAGATATGTTATTGATTGATTTTGATCTTTGAAAAAACAAAATGAAATTATACTTCGTAATTCCGTCAGGGATTACGTTGACAAGAGAGAGACCCGCTGACGCATGCGCAGATTCCCCAATTCGTTGACGGCGCATTTGCACTGAAGCACGGCTTCGGATGCCCGTTTTTTCCCCTGAAAATATCGGCGCGATCCTCAAGAATAGGTTAGCGCTTTAGTGGAATATTGAAACTTAAAGTCTCTTAGTCGAAGTGTAAGTCACCCGGTAGAAAAACACGCAAGCGGCAAGGCCGCAGTAGCTATCAGTAACACCGCGAAGAAGACGATCACTTCGTCGGTCAGTAATACGAAGGTGAAGAAAGGTACTGCCAAAACCGTAGCGGGATCTTCACAGCAAAAAACTTCTGCTCATATGACTGAATTCGCCGAAAGGCGTGACAAAATGGAAAGTTTGCTTTCCAAAGTGATCGAAGCTCTACCACAAGCGACCGCAAATTCATCGCGTTCGCCGGCCAACATGGCGACCGCCACGGGCAGTGGCGAGCAAGATATGAGTACGCGGGGTGCATACTATCCAACCGCGCCACACGCGGACATGAACTTGCCGGATAACTCGCCCACTGGGCAACTGGATATGTACATGATAGATCATGACGACGATACTGCGTCTGGATTCGACCACGCAGAGCAGATCCCGCAGTCCCAAGTGGAACAGTTTGAGATCCCCACCATAGCAGCTAAATTCGCGATGCCAACTGACATTGGGGATCCAATAGACGATGAAGTGGCAAAGTCGACTACCTATCTCATGACTCACCAACTCGAACTGAAAGTTCTGGAGGATGTGGTTGGAAAGTATCCCTCTCCAAACAATTGTCAGCTCATCGATGTACCCAAAGTAAATCCGTCTATCTGGGATTTTCTGCCACCAGCGACCAAGAGTCGGGATTTAAAGCTACAACAGGTGCAAAAATCGCTTACAAAGGGATTAAATGCGTTCACAAGATCGCTCTCAGCAGGTCGCATGTCTGATACGCAGCAAGATGCCCTCGCTCTGATTTGCAACGCGAATTTCGAGCTCAACTGTCTCCGTAAGGAGCTGATCAAACCAGACATAAACTCTAGATTTGCACATTTGTGTAAGCCTTCCCTCCCTGCTACCCGTCTACTGTTTGGAGACGATCTAGGAAAACAAGTCAAGGACTTGAAAGATCAACAGCTAGCGGCAGCTGGAGTCATGAAATCGCAAGGGAGGGCGAGACCAATCGCGGCGTATCAGCGCTCGCTCAGTAGGCCGTATCCACAGAGAGGACGCGGTTTTCAGCATGCTGCATATAACAGACCGGTAGCTGGATCTACTGCTGGACCTTTTTTAGGCCAGAATTACAACAGGAGGGGCAGGCAGCCACCACCTCACACACAAACGCTGAGCTCGTCGAGCCAGGCAACTCAACAGACAGCCCAGCGAGGGGGGCACTCCCATCGGAGGAAGTAGGAGCCGATACCGCCGAAACGGTGAGTAATCTCTGCTTACCTAATCACACTAGACTTGGCACTAGATCTAGTACATTGAAACACGATAGGCCTATTGGAGGTCGACTGAGGCTATTTAGAAATAACTGGCGGACAGTGACACATGATCAATTCATTCTGAACTCAATTTCTGGCATGAAATTGGAATTTAAGGAGGGAAAATTCCCCCCTACAAGCACAAGAAATCCTCACTCCTTTCGGAGAAATCCAATTGACAATGCTCGTGTGCATGAAGAAATCAGAAATCTGCAGACAAAAAATGTTATTGAGCAATGCAGTCATGTGGAAGGAGAGTTCATCTCTAATGTATTTCCACGCCCCAAAAAGAATGGGGGCATACGGTTAATTCTGGACTTGTCAGAGTTAAACAAGTATCTTGTGTATCGTCATTTCAAGATGGACAATATTCACAAAGTACTGGAATTGATATCTCCAAACAATTTCTTAGCCTCAGTCGACCTTCGAGATGCCTACTATTCAGTCCCAGTACATGATAGAGACAGAAAATTCCTACGTTTCACTTTCAGTGACCAGTGTTGGCAATTCAAAGCAATGCCAAATGGGCTTAGCTCAGCCCCCCGTTTGTTCACTAAAATACTGAAACCAGTGTTTGCAACACTGAGAAGATTGGGCCACATCGTTATTGGATATCTTGACGATACCATACTGATCAGTGAAAGTGAAGCGAAACTGAAGGAATCCATAGCTACAACAGTAAGCCTTCTCACACATCTTGGGTTTGTGGTGCACCCAGAAAAATCAGTGCTCTATCCGACCAGGAAAATAAAATTCCTTGGTTTTATGCTTGACACTGTAGAAATGTCTATCAGTCTGCCAGAAGAAAAAATGACAGAAATCAGAGATCTGTGCGCTAACTTGCTACATATGAATAGACCTTCAATTAGGCAAGTAGCACGAGTGATCGGAAAGATTGTAGCAAGCTTTCCGGCAGTACAGTATGGTCCATTGTTCTATCGGGAACTGGAAAAGGACAAAGTTCAAGCTCTGAAGGCAAACAAAGGTCACTTTGATAGAAAAATGGAACTATCCACCGAAGCAAAACAGGAGCTTCAGTGGTGGGTAGAGAACATTCACACTGCCTTCGCACCAATCCAAAGAAAGAAAGCAGATCTAGAATTGCGCTCAGATGCCAGTGGGGCAGGATGGGGCGCCACAAACCTCCACAGTAGTACTGGGGGAAGATGGAGTGAGAAGGAACTACATAATGCAAAGCATAGTGGCATCAATTATCTTGAATTAGTTGCGGCTGGGCATGGTCTCAAGTCGTACTGCAAAGAACTAAGAGATGTGAATGTTTTGCTGCGTGTATACAACACTACAGCTGTAGCATACCTAAACAACATGGGAGGCGTTAAGTCCCCTAACTGTAATGATGCCGCAAAAGAAATTTGGAAATGGTGCATACATAAGCACATTTGGATCACTGCGTCCCACATTCCTGGAAAATTAAATGTAGAAGCGGACCACAGGTCAAGACAGTTTAATGATGGGTCTGAATGGATGCTAAATCCAGCAAAATTCCAGGAAATTGCCAGTCACTATGGTACCCCAGAAATCGACTTGTTTGCATCAAGGCTAAATAAACAAGTAGAAAGATATGTAGCATGGCAGCCAGACCCAGAGGCAGAAAATGTAGATGCCTTCACACTCGATTGGGGTCCATTGGATTTCTATGCCTTTCCTCCCTTCTGTCTTATCTCAAGATGCCTACAAAAAATTAGGCAGGACAAAGCAAAAGGCATCGTAGTTGTACCAAACTGGCCCACCCAACCATGGTTCCCTGTATTAATGTCCCTGACCACTGAAAGACCAATGTTATTAAGACATAGTGCAGAGTTGCTTACGCTCCCGGGAACGGGAGAACCTCACCCCCTGCATGACAGACTTGATCTGCTCTGTTTCAGGTGCTGCGAAAACCCCTAAGCAGAGATGGACTGAATTCAAGAACAGTTGACATCATCGCAGCATCGTGGCGAAAATCTACAAAAAAGCAGTATGGGGTTTACATCAGGAAATGGAAGTCCTTTTGTACAAAGCGTAGTTTGAACTATCTAACAGCACAAGCAAAGGACGTGCTGGAATTTTTAAGTGTTCTTTTTTATGATGAAAGTTGTAGTTACAGTGTTATCAACAGTGCACGTAGTGCACTTTCTTCGTTTTTTATATTGGAGGATAATTGTCCAGTTGGAAAACATCCACTCATTTCGCGTTTCGTTAAAGGTGTTTTTCGTCTTCGCCCACCATTACCCAGATATCGTGAGATTTGGGATGTGAACATAGTGTTTAATAAACTTCGTAGGTGGGCACCTGCAAAGACACTTTCTTTGAAAGTGTTGACCTGGAATCTGTGCACATTAATGGCCATAGTTTCTGCGCAGAGAGTACAGTCACTGCACAATCTTCACCTCGACCACATGCAGCTAAAAACCAGCGGTGCGCAATTTGTTTTCAAGGACCTCTTAAAGCACAGCAGGCCAGGCAACGCTAACCTCAATTTGTCGATGAGGGCCTTCCCACCAGACAGACGACTGTGTGTGGTGAACTATCTGCAGCACTACATCAAGCGAACAAGCACATTACGAGGCAAGGAGCGCTACCTGTTCATTAGCTTCAAGAAGCCTCATCATCGCGTGACATCACAAACCATAGGCAGGTGGATCAAGAGCACGCTTTCAGCTGCAGGGATAAATACTCAGGTTTACGCAGCCCACTCTACCCGAGCAGCTACGACATCAGCCGCAAGGTGTGCGGATTTGCCCATCAGTCAAATTCTGGCACAAGCAGGCTGGGCTGGAGAAAGGACATTTAGAAATTTCTACAACAAACCACTGGAAACGAGGAGAAGTTATGCTGCAGCTGTGATCCTGAGCAAAAGCAATCCACAGCTGTACCACCAGAATTAATGGCAGCCAGCCCCACATTGACTACAGGGCCATTTGTGACCGTGCACCTCAAAACGAACATAAAGTCGCACACATTAATTTTGCGTGAGGACTGAAAATAAGTGAAATGGGTCAACCTAGCCGAACTTGACTTTTTCATATTTTCTGAAAGAACGGGTCTTCTTTTACATTATGCTAAAATTTGGTATCATAAAACGGGCAGAAAAGTGTGTTTTTTAGCAGTTTATCTCGAACATTTTTGGTAGAATAGTGTGATTAGGTGTGTCTTTAGAATCCCTTTTTCATTTCTGAAAAACCTTGTCCACACTCTTCACTTTCAACTCTGAAAACTTTTGAACAAACAGTGCTACTGCTTTGAAAGTTGGCATTAATTATGAACAGTATGTGTTAATGAGGCATACTTAATTTCACTTTAATCTAATAATCCCTTCATTGTTGCTACTCTGGTGGTTTACTTCCTGTTTTTTTGTCCCATTCATCGCACAGCCAGCCCGGTTTGGTAAAGATTAAGCGCTTGAATAGACACTGTACTTCAGAGCCTCTTTTCTCAGTTCACACTTTTCCTGAGTTTGTGCTTTCTTTCCAATATTTAGATAGGTTAGGAGAGTCCATTTGATTTGAGTTATACATCATTTTAAAGCATAAAGTCTGCCATTTTAGAATATGGTCTTAACTAAAAATTCATGTCTGGCGACTTTTTGTTTGTTTTGAGGTGCATGGTCACATTTAATGCAGGTAAATACCTACTGCATAGATAAGCCATTAATTTACATATGCCGTTCATGGCTAACGGCTTTAAAATCTCTTGTCAACGTAATCCCTGACGGAATTACGAAGTATAATTGATAGATTAAACGAGAACTTACCTGTTTGTAGTTTGATCTCAATTATATGAGTAATATTACGGAAGGGATTACGTCCCTCCCTTCCCTCCCTGTGTATTCAAACTACAGTGGAAAGTTCTCGTTGATCTATGTTTTCGTTAGCCATGACCGGTTTTTCTACGAATATTGGGGAATCTGCGCATGCGTCAGCGGGTCTCTCTCTTGTCAACGTAATCCCTTCCGTAATATTACTCATATAATTGAGATCAAACTACAAACAGGTAAGTTCTCGTTTAATCTATCAATTATCATGCTTTAATGAAATTTGACTGATAGCACAATTTGCACTGAGATTGTGCAATCATGAATGCACATATTTTAGGAAATTTTGGTGTTTCATACATGTACATATTTATGCATAATTTCAAAACTGCATGCCCAGACATCACAAATTTGGTGTCAAGAGATCCTGGAGACTTAAAAGGCATATCGCATAGAATGTCAGGGTTCGATATTGGCGGTGGCCCAGGTGGTAACGACCATCCAAAACTGTGTTGGGCCACCTAGAAGTTAAGTTATTGTGCCTGGGTTGACCAACCAAAATCAGGGCTTCATTTTTTGTCAGGGGAGCACTAAAAATAGCACTTCTCTCTTTTTTTCCAAAGTAGCCTACATAAACCACCAGCATCTCAGTCCCAATTTTATGGAAACCAGGACCCGAAACTCACCTGCACCTGGAGAAATAATTCAGTCAATCACAGAGCCTTTTACTAAGACCCAGATTTTTACCTATATCAGAATAGTTCTAATTGGTGATTTTATATTTAATGGTTATTGGTCCCTCTCCCTGGCCCCTTTAATCGCGTAGTCAGTTCACTCTGATCTTTCCCCACCCTGGCCCCAATCCCATGAATCAAAAAATAAAAAACACGCTCTACAAACAACAAATCTCTTCACTAGCTAGCTACACCTTTCTGATCTACTTGTGTCTCTTGTAAGGTGAAGCAAAATGTTCAAAAAGAAGAATAAGATGAACAGCAACAGTAGATATGGAGGGAAGCTTGACACCTGTAGTCCATGGGCCAAGACCCGAAAAATGGGTTATTGGTACCACCTGAGGTGGCAAAACCTTTTTGGTGTCATTTTGTTTGTCGGACATAGATATGCTTGTCAAGCTGTGATAGCATTTCCAAATGAGTAGCTTAGTCATAATAAATGAATTTTTAACCAATTTGGTCTCGTTTTTATATCCCTATACTTCTTAATCAAAACTAGACCGCTATACAAAGAAGAGCACTGCCTTCTGTATGTCCACAGGTAGTCTGTTGTAAACGCGCTGCGCTTAGTCTTTATTCAAGGCAGCGAAGGGAATATCCAAAGGGTTATGATGTCCACAGCTGTCACGACGTGCGCGTAGTCTTTATCTAGACCAATGTACTGTTATCATATCTAACGTTCCTAATAAAAGGGATTATCTATACTGTGTTTATACCACCCTCTCAACAAATACATCAGTTTTAAACAAAAATCACTCTGTTCAATTACAACATTATTTATCATAATGTATTGTAGTGTACCGGTACATTGTTTTTGCATTATATTTCATTGTTGGATGGAAATAAAGCGACATTGGCGTGGTATTAGCGTTTTCACCTTAGCGTTTTCACCGGAAAATGATAAATAATTGAAAAATACGGTAAAATTCACCAGGAATTGCTTTTTAGTTGTTGTTGTTTTTAGATAAAGGGATATACACTGTATCATAAGCTTTGGATATTCCCTTCTCTGTCTTGAATATTAGACTAAGCGCTGTGGACATCATAACCCTTGGATATTCCCTTCGCTGCCTTGAATAAAGACTAAGCGCACCGCGTTTACAATCCACAAAAAATGTTGATTATCCACAAAAAATGTTGATCATTTGAGGGCATTAATCTCATATGTGAAGAGAACAAGAAGGTTTTCTAAAAGACTTATATAAGTCTTCTAGAGTTATACAGATAATTATCTTTTGAGTTTTATTTAATTTAGATTTGCACACTGCACAACCGGATGTTTGCTTATTACATAATGAAAAAAAATGAATTATTGTAAATTATATGTTTATTTCATGGAAAGTATATATGAAATAATATTATAATTTTGATGTTTATATATCGTATTCGGGAGTCTGCTTGTGCACCATATGCGTTGGGCAGAGGGTCCTGAGTGCGGCAAATGAGGGATCTAGGTCTGTGTGCGCGACCGAGAAGCCTGCTCAATGTAACGAGCCGGGCTGATCAGAGTTTGCCATCAGCATGCACCAGAACTTATTTGTCCCAACCGTATAACAGCAGACACATAGCGCGCATAAAAATGATAGTAAAAACTTATAATTCTTATTGATTTATTATATGTAAAATAATTATATTATAAAGATAAAGGCGTAAATATTCATATTTGAATGACGCGCCTCAAATACAAAAACAACAACAACAACAACAACAACAACAGAACACCTGTGAACATACAGAAGACAGTGCTCTTCTTTGTATAGCGGTTGGTCTCGATTCAGAAGTATAGGGATATAACAACGAGACCAAATTGGTTTAAAATTCATTTATTATGACTAAGCTACTCATTTGGAAATGCTATCATAGCTTGATAAGCATATCTATGCCCGACAAAAAAAAAAGACACCAAGAAGGTATTGCCACCTCAGGTGGTACCAATATCTGGCCTGGCCCATGGACTACTGTGGATGCCAGCCAGGCCAATTTGCCATGAAATGTGACCCGCTACAACAAAATGATCCTAAAGTCGGGCGAGGTCGATTATTTGAAAATTGCATGACACAATTCCCCAATCTTTCTGCTTTAAATTGATATATAACACGTCTCATAAAAATAATCGGCTGCGGAGATATCGATGTTTAAAAGAGAGCATGTTAAGACGTCTGGGAAATCACTGTTTCGAGAAAAGCGCCCTAAAAGTTCTCCTTGCGACGCAATCACAATCAAGAGACACGCAAGTCAGTATTCACCTCCAGACAATAGAAGTTAAGCCCTAGCAACCCCGAAATGCTCATTCAAACACAGCGTCGGCGGTCTCCTCACCGACCAATCAGTGACCAGGATGTCAGGAGAAGCGGCTAGGCATAGCGCAACCCGCCCGCACGCACCAGTCGACTGGGCAGTGTGCGAGCTTCACGCTTCGGTTAGCGGCAAGCAGCAAACTGACCAATGAGATCACTGTGGTCATTGTTAGGGGCGGAGCCTATGTGTGGCGCTCAATCCAAATGTTCGAACCAGTTTCTGCTTCGTTGAAACGCCAAAAAAACATGGCCCAGAAAAACGCTATTTTTTGGTCTTTCCTTTCATCATTTTGCTTCAAAATTTCGACAGATGATAGAAAACATGTCAGACTCTCATAATATGTCAAATTCAGAAAATCGTAAGTTTTGACCAATTTTGATGCTCTAACTTCAAACTCGATTTTCACGGCTTCGACCGTGCGCGACTTAAGGACCATTTTGTTGTAGCGGGTCACAAATTTCAAAGCACATACCAACAGCTGGCTGACAAAACCACAGGGCAAAGGAATTTGCGTGTTCGTGTAAGACCAGGCGTCCACTAGGGCGCGGAAAAGACCCGGAATGCAAATTTGGTATTCCGCACTCCTTCGGCAACCTGTCCGCACGTTCCTGAACGTGTCCGCTTACTGTCCTAAACATGTCCGGGCGTTTCCGCACCTTCGGGAGAGAGAGAAAAATTTCCGCGTCCAAATTTTGATCGAGACCAAAATTTGGACGCGGAAATGAACTTCCTGACACCTTCGGCGACTTGTCCTGACGATGTCCTGAGGATGTCCCGCTTGTCCGGAACCCTTCCGCTCCTTCCGCACACGCTCCGGAAAGAATCCCGCGGTGTTGGGAAGCTTCGCGAATGAAAGCGGAAGACACCAGGAATGTTTTAGGACAGCGCGGAGCCGATGCAGATCTATATATGCAAGTGTCCGGAACCGATGCGGAAATTTTGTGATCCAGACACGAAAATGTCGACACTTTCCGCGAGCGTCATGCCAATGAAACACAAAATGAGCAAGAAGGCAGGCGAGGCCCCCATGCAAATATCCCCATCACAGGCACACTTTTCGTCTAGTGATGAAGATCAGGTAAATCTAAGGAACTTCCGGTCCCAGAAGGCAAAGAAGAAGGTAGTAGAGACTGTGCCAAAAGCAACCAGAAAGAAGTGAAATCAGCCCCCTAACTTCCCAGTAAGTTTATGTTGATTTGATCTTTTCAGAAATTATTTTTAATCTGAGTGACTTTTCTGGTTCCTATTACTTACTATCACATTTTCCTCTATGTGGTTTTCGTATTTTATTTGCAAACAAACTAGGTTGTCCCATGTGACAGCCCAGCTGAAAAATCACAAAAGTAGGTGGAAGTACACTCAGAAAAAAAAAGCATAGAATTTTTGGCTAAATGTTAATGTATTATATAAACATGAACAAGTTGTTATTCATACGTAAATGCTTTCTAATGATACAACATTTTAGAACAAAAGACAGATTCATCACACTAAAAAGCATGAATTCAATTGCAAAGATACACCTGTGGTCTCATTACAATGTAATATCTTTGAAGCCCAAAATAACAATGAAAGCTAAAGATGATGGAGGAAAATGAAGAATTTTCTGTCAATTCAAAATCCAAGTGAAATGAGAGAAAAAGCAATAAATTATGAACTCCACAAAGTGTTAGATTTCGTCTTTCTTTTGTTTTTGTTTTTTTTTCTTCTTCTTTTTTGCTGAGTGTATATGTATAAGTACAAGCATCACAAATCATTTCAGAAATATTCTTTACCTGAATGATTTTCATAGTTATTATTACCTAATGATTTTATCTTCTCTTTTTGTTTTAGTTGCAAATAAAATCGATTGTCCAATTTGACAGCCCAGCTGAACCCCCGCCCCCCAAAAAAAGTAAATCAGACAAAGTATCAGACAAAACATGTATACAATACTTCACGATGGATAAAGCACAGGTCTGAAAAAAGGGAATAAAGAATACATACATACATGTATATATATATATATATATATATATATATATATATGTATTATAAGTAACAAAACTGCGACAAAGTTCATGCTGTATTCACCAACGGTTTATTTCTTGGTGAATGCAGCATGAACTTTGTTGCAGTTTTGTTACTTCTCTTTTTATCTTGCCAACACGTGGACTACCTTATCAACACGTAGCTTCAACGTGTCTGTTTATTATATATCACACTATATATATATATATATACATTTTTATGTATATTATATATATATATATATATGTATATATATGTAGTTCGAAAAGTTTGCGAATATCATCCATGTGACTGTAGGCAGAGAAAAGGTTGTTCTCCCAGATGGGACAATTTAATTTTTAAAAAATGAGTCGTCAGCCGACATGCAGACAATCCTTTTCTTCGACTTTTGGTGGTCACATTTATAAAATAATATTGACCAATCATATCAATATAATATCAGCAGCTACTGCAGAAGCACAACAAGGAGCATCAATGACGGCTAGCAGTCAAATGAGGAAAAGTCAAAGTCAGCACCAAATTAATACCTTTCCATTTTCCTGGTATTGTCCGCAGTTTGTCCGCATGCCTAACTTGTGTTGTCCGGAAGGCATCCTGATTGTCCGCGTTCATTCCTGGTGTAATCCTAGATGTTTCCGCGCTGCCCGGCTACGATTAGCATATTCCGAGGTATTTCGCGCTCTTCCGGAGTGATTCCTGGGAACGTCCGCAGTCTGTCCGCGGACAGTCCGCGGACAGTCCTAGGAATGTCCCAGGACAAGCCGATTCACAAAGTTATTCCGCGTCTGTCGCGGACAGGATGCCGAAATGAAAAAATTTGCTTCCGCAACCCTTCCGGGGCTTGTCCGCGCCCAAGTGGACGTCCGCCCTTAATTGCATGAATGGTGGCCCTAGGAACAGGGGCAATTAGTATGTGAGTCATCGAAGCAGACCTTTTCAACAATTGCAAACATCATGATATTATTTTGTCTTTCTTTTGGCCTTAAAAAAAAAAAAATCGAGCAGATGAGTTGTGTATCACAAATGTTTACATAGCCATACCAAAGGATTATTACACTCGCGTCATGACAAAAAAAAATGAATCAAATATTCCAAGAGAAATACAAAGCAGTCTTGTGTGAGAACTATTGCAATGCCATGCATTCACTCTGCACGTTGGGGAGCCACTTGTTTTACCCCCGCCAAACGAAGTTTGAAGGGGGTATATAGGAATCAGCGGACGGTCGGGCGGTCGGGCGGTCGGGCGGTCGGGCGGTCGGTCCGTTGCAAATCTTGCGTCGCGAACTACTTCCTCAGTTTTCAACCGATTCCCATAAAACTTGGCACAGATGTGTGCCTTGGGTTGTAGATGTGCAAGACGTATTTTTTGACAGTACCCAAAAGTACGTTGCCATGGTAACGGCATATTATGGGCAAAAATGGGTACAAATCTTGCGTCGCGAACTCCTCCCACAGTTTTTGATCAATTTTTATGAAATTAGGTACAGATGTTCATCTGAATATGTTAATGTGCAAGACACATATTTCCGCAGTGGCAAAAAGTGCGTTGCCATGGTAACGGCATGTTATTGGTAAAATATAGGGCAAAATGCTTCATGGCAAAACTGCTTCATCAGTGTTCTTCCAATTCTCATGGAATTCATATTGAATGTTTGTCTTAGGATATAGGTCAGCATGACACATTTCTTGACAGTGACAAAAAGTATGTTGCCATGGTAACAGCTCACATATTATGAGCCAAAATGATGGAAAATTTTGTGTTGCAAACTACTTCCTCAGTTTTTGCCCAATTTCCATGAAACTTGGTACAGATGTGTGCCTTTGGTTGTAGATGTGCAAGAGGCATTTTTTGACAGTACCCGAAAGTACGTTGCCATGGTAACGGCATATTAATGGCAGAAGATCAAGGAAAGATCTTGCGGATTTAACTACTTCCTCAGTTTTTTGACCAAAGCTTATGAAATGTGGCACACACCTTGATTTTGGTGGGAAGATGTGGAAGACATATTTTTCGGACGTGTCGGAAGCTGCGTTGCCATGGTAACGGCATATAAATGGCAGAAGATCAAGGAAAGATCTTGCGGATTGAACTACTTCCTCTGTATTCGACTGAAGCTCATGAAATGTGGCACACACATTGGTCTTGGTGGGAAGATGTGCAAGACATATTTTTTGGACGTGTCGGAAGCTGCGTTGCCATGGTAACGGCATATTAATGGCGGAAGATCTAGGAAAGATCTTGTGGATTGAACTACGTGTACTTCCTCAGTTTTTGACAAAAGCTTATGAAATTTGGCACACACAATAGTCTTGGTGGGAAGATGTGCAAGACATATTTTTCGGACGTGTCGGAAGCTGCGTTGCCATGGTAACGGCATTTAAATGGCAGAAGATCAAGGAAAGATCATTCCTTGGGTAAGACTGTCGTCATGGGGCGGGGGTATTAATCACCTTAAGTGATATTTCTAGTTGGAGTTGATGAGAGCTTCCTGGTACTCAGCTGAAGCTTCTTGTGGTCTTACACTCAGCAAATCTGTGTGTTACTTCTCAAAATTTGAAGGAGCTTTATCTCTGATCTGTTAAATTGTTTTTACTGAATCTTTGGAGCTTTTCATGCCTGAAGTTCATATTATGGATGATAGCCAGAAATTCCATGATTTTTTTTAAAAAAAAAACTCTTTGTGAAGTTACCAGTGAATGTGAAGAAATTATACCAATGAAGAGGATCTGTTTATTGTAGAATTAAAATGAAGTTTCCAAACCTTTGTAATTATACATGCAATGCTTGACTTGTGCATTAACATTTATTGATGTTTTTACTGTAGCATGAACAGCTTCAGAACTTACTGAAAGATTATCTACATTCATTTGAAATGTCAAATATATTTCTAGGAATATCTTACCTTTTTTACTTATCACATGACCAATGCTTTATCCTCCTACACAGCCTCCTTTTGGCTCGAACATAGAAAGGATAGAAGGTGGGAGACAAGTAAAAATAATCCCAAAACTAAAAAACAACTGCGTGCAAGACTAGTCAGCCCCATCAGCCCCTAACACTTCCTCTTTTCTCCTTCGTGCCATAGTTGCCCTAGGCTCTTTTTGAACTCTCCAAATTTCATTGATTTTGGATCCTTCTTCTTGACCCTTTGGTGAGACGTATATTTGCCTTTTTTACATAAAATTTGTGCTGACACCTTTGATAGGTTTTTGACCTTGTCCAAAAGTCTGAAAAGTGTTACTTCGGAGACCCAAAGTTTTCCCGCTAAATTCCTTCTTACCCCATGCTAGTTATTCACGTACGCGGTTTTCATACATGCTGGCACCAGGGGGAACCCCAAATTCGGCATGTATGACTGCTGTCAAATGTGTTGCCATGGCAACAGCAAATGTGAAAAAAAAAAACCTACCAAATGTTGTGGATTGAACGACTATCTCATTTTTTTTGGCAATTGACCCCAAATTTGGCATGTGTGACCGCTATCAAAGGTAGATATGCCAGACACCTTTTTCACCAGTATCAAATAATGGGTTGCCATGGCAATGGCAAATTTTCATAAAAACTCGTGGATCGAACTACTCGCTCATTTTTTGAGCAATTAACTCCAAATTTGGCATGTGTGACCACTGTCAAAGGAAACTGTGCAAGATACCTCTTTTGTTAGTATTGCCTAATGCGTTGCAATGGCAACAGCAAATAAAAAAAATCCTACCAAATGTTGTGGATCGAACTACTCTCTCATTTTTTGATCAATTTACGCCATATTTAGCATGTGTGACCACTCCAGAGAGAGTTTTGAATCATGAGGTCAAAGGTCAAGTAAAAATGTTAAAATTTCACTTTTCTCTCCGTATCTTGCAAATCCTTCAAGGTATCTTCATGAAACTTTGTACATATGCATGTACTGACTGGCAGTGATTATCTAGGGAATTTGGGGTCATGGGTCAAAGGTCAGGGGGTGTTACGGCACATTTTGGTAAATTACCAAAATGTGCCGTAACTATGTTACAGCACATTTTGGTAACTGCACATTTTGGTTTTAAAAAATTTTTACCAAAATGTGCCGATAGTGCACTGTATACCTGACGGGATCAACTGTTACCAAAATGTGCAGCTAAAAGTGGATTTGCCTGCACATTTTGGTAACTGAACTAAACACCCATGGATGGGCTTGAGAGTTATTATACGGTCAAGGAAATAAGGTGATATGGTCCTGCAGTAAAGACAGGCAAGACAAATTTGCTTACCCGCAAGTCAACCCCCAAAACTTCCCCAGATACATTATGACAAGGCCTTGAGCATGCTCAGAATATGTTCCAAGTGAGTCGCGGGGGTACATGCAGAACACCAGTAGGAGACCCTTACTGGCAGCACCTTGCAGGCAACTCCAACTCAGGTACTTCGCAGTACCCTTAAGTCGCTCGTAACATAAAATGGATCGGTTTCCAAAGCTCTCACACAGGTCACACTGAACACACGCAAGTAGAAGGTAAGTAGCGCGCGTCTAGCAGGTAAGACACAAGGGCGAAACTCGCAAACATTCTTGTCCGACCGCAGAAAATTTTCCTGCATACTGGAAAATCCCTACTCGCAACAAGCCCGCGTAGCTTGCCTGGAAAGGTGTGACACAGCCTTACAGGCCTTGTGACATCTTTCTGGGCAAGCCTTGCATGTGACTTGTGAAGAACAATTTTTACTACCCGGAGGTCCCCGCAGATGACCCGCACATAACAGTACCTAGCACGTATCTCACCCGTAGTCGCCCGGAGGTGCGCACGCAAATCCGTTTTACGCGTTACCATGTTTAGGCCTTGTCACACCTTTCCGGGCTTGTTGCGTATGGGGATTTTCCAGCATACCGGACAATTTCTGAGGGCGGACAAGGATTTGGGCAAGTTGTGCATGTGTGTTACTTGCTGGACGCGTTCTACTTATGTTCTTCTTGCAGGTATTCTGTGCGACCTGCGTGCCAGGCGCGTTAAAAATTCATCTGAAGGAATGGCAGAAGTCCAACAGAAATGACTGCACAGAATGTCATTATCTTGGCCGCGCTGGCCGCATACGGGGACTGCGAAGTACCTGCATGGGAGTTGCCTGCAAGGTGCTGCTCAAAACTTGGCTGCGGGTAAATCGGACTTGCGTGCGCACCTCCGGGCAACTACGGGTGAGATAATTTTCCTGCGGGCTGGAAAAACCTTATACTCGCAACAAGCCCGCATAGCTTGCCCGGAAAGGTGTGACATGGCCTTTAGGCTACCGAACTCATTCAGTGGGGACAAAAACCAACTGCACTTACAATTTGGTTTTGTGATGATTGTGAAGGAACAGAAAGTTACCAAAATGTGCCGTCAATGTCCTGCACATTTTGGTAATTTACCAAAATGTGCCGTAACTTGTCACGGCACATTTTGGTAATTTAGCAAAAAGTGCAATTTACCAAAATGTGCCATAAAGGGGGGGGGGGTGTCAAAGGTCAAGGTCAACTCTGCGAAATTTCACTATTCCCCTCATATCTATGCAATGCCTGCAGGATTTTTCTTGAAACTTAATATATACAGTATTGTATTACCCATTAGAGATTCTCTGGGAAGTTTCTTGCCAAAAGGTCAAAGCTCAAGTGAAAGTGCTATATTTCACTTCTTTCTCCATATCTCAAAAGTAAGTCAAGGTATCATCATGAAACTTAGTATGTATTTATGCATGTTCTACCTGACAGTGATTCTCTTGGGAATTTTAGGGTCATAGGGTCAAAGGCCAGACTAAAATACAAAAATTTTACTATTCAATACTGAAATTACACATTTTCTCCATACCTTGAAAATTACACAATGCATAAACTTATAAAAGGGTCAGAAGTCTAGTAAAGATCCTCAAATCCCCAAATACATGTACCTGCACTCTTAGACAGTAATAGCAAACTAGTTCAAGTAAAGTGAACATTCAAAACTTGTTAAACCTGTCATTTAATATTTTGCCAGTTATGTGAAACTGTCATCACACACTGTCTAGACATTGTAGTATAGACCTACTAGGAGAATCATGCATTTATGGCTAAGGCATACCAGTCGCCATAGCAACATTTCTAGTTGAGCACTTGACTTGAGATATGACACATTTGAATAACATAATTTTTGTCTCGCCCACCGGAGGTGAAGGCGAGACTAAGGGATCCAAATGGCGTCCGTCCGTCGTCCGTCCGTCGTCCGTCCGTCGTCCGTCCGTCGTCCGTCCGTCGTCCGTCCGTCGTCCGTCCGTCGTCCGTCGTCCGTCACAAATGTTAAAGTTTCCCTGCAAGACTCTCTTATGATGCATAACTTGGCAACTGTTACAGCAATTGCAGCCACACTTGGGTGATAGAAGCACTAGGGGTATCTTTATGTTATGGTGTTGTCGGAGGTCATGTGATGATGTCAAAGGTCATTTGAGGTCATATAATAAAGAGTATGTGCAAGACTCTCTTTTCTATGTTAAAGTTTACCTGCAAGACTCTCTTTTGACAAATAACTTCACATAAGTTGCTTGGATTACAACGTAACTTGGGTCATAGATGCACTGGGGGTACCTTCATGTTATGGTGCCGTTGGAGGTCACAGGATAAGGTCAAAGGTCATTTGAGGTCATACGTTAAAGTTTACTTGCAAGACTCTCTTATCACACGTAACTCGACACATGTTGCTACCATGGCAATCAAACTTGGGTGATTGATGCACTGGGGGTACCTTCATGTTATGGTGCCATAAGAGGTCACATGATAAGGTCAAAGGTCATTTGAGGTCATACGTTACAGTTTACTTGCAAGACTCTCTTATCACACGTAACTCAGCACATGTTGCTACAATAGCAATCAAACTTTGGTGATGGTAGATGTCTCTTGGGAAGTTGAAGGTAACCACAAGGTCAAAGGTTACAGACGGGGGTCAACGAACTTTTAGGGCCCAATGTTGAGTTTTTAGGGCGCATTTCGTTTATGGCTCATAACTTTTGATCCCTTTGTCCGTTTGTGACCAAACTTGGATGGAAGATGTCCCTTGGGGAGGTGAAGGTCGTCACAAGGTCAAAGGTCACAGACAGGGGTCAACAAACTTTTAGGGCCCAATGTTATGTTTTTAGGGCGCGTTTTGATTGTGGCTCATAACTTTTGATCCCTATGTCCGTTTGTGACCAAACTTGGACGGTAGATGTCCCTTGGGGAGTTAAAGGTCATCACGAGGTCAAAGGTCACAGAAAGGGGTCAACAAATTTTTAGGGCCCAATGTTAAGTTTTTATGGCGCATTTCGATTATGGCTCATTACTTTTGATCCCTTTGTCCGTTTGTGACCAAACTTGGATGGTAAATGTCCCTTAGGGTGTTGAAGGTCACCACAAGGTCAAAGGTCATAAGCAGGTCAATTAACTTCTGGGAGTTATAAAAGATATTAATTCCTTGTACGCGAATGGGCGAGACACAATTTGGCGATTGCCTTGTTAAATTAGCAAAATGCATCTTTATTCAATGTTGAACAATGCATTACCATGGTAACATTTTTTTTTTCCATAAAAAGCATACAAAATTATTGCTGGTTGAGCTAATTCCCTCAGTTTTAGGTGGGGTATTAATCACATTGAGTAATAGTCCTAGTTTGTACATGATCAGTGTGAATTATGAAGCCCCGGTCACACAGCACTCCACGGCTAAATCACGTACAAAAAGTTATGAAAATCTGGTGGACCTGGTCATAAGTGGTAATTTGTTAGTCAATTTTGGTTTGGCAGTGCTTTATACGGGGAATGGCTGTTGGCGGCTGTTCCACTGCTGAAGCACTGCCTAAGCACAGCTAACCACGTCCAGCCACGTGTGTGTACGCGGAAAAATCCATTTGTCAGCGATAAGCCGCTAAACACACGCTATCTCCAGTGATACCAACGCGAAACACGCGTCAGATGACCGTGCTCTGCCCGTGACAGACCGCTAAACTTTCGCGTCTTTACCGCGTCTCCCCAAGTTTTAATCACTGCGGGAACATGGATTATCATGTGTGTTTCACGTGTGTTGCACGTCTTTACCACGTGTACCGCCAGTGGCTGTCTGCGGAATAAAATTTTGAGCAGTTCAAAACTTTTTGCTGCGTCCGACGCCGTTCTGATTTTTCCCCGCGTCCTGCCACGTCTATAAATCGACCGTAGCTCGTCTTAAACTCGACATCAACGCGAACAACATCGTCTGCTTCACGGGAGACCACTTTTTGACATGTTTTGGCCGTGATTAAGCCGTAAAGCGCTGTGTGACCGGGGTTTGAGGTGATGCCATCATCAGCTCACTCATTTGTATGCTCAATGTTAGAGAACTGATTTTAGAAAATAAATAAAACTTCACAATCTTATATTTTCAATAATCTTAATCTTAATTTGATCAAATCTTCACCTTTGTACCTTTTCTTTTTCTAGTGACTTTTATCTGATGCATAAGTGCCCTTTGATTTTGTCGTGGGGGTGAGGAATGATTTAAGTGTGTGCCTACTCATTAAAGTTCATCCATCTTGTTACTGTTCTGTTAGATATATTTGAGTTCTTGGTCTTTCTTTGTATATTCATCAAAACTCTGTCTTTTTCCTTTTTAATTTCTTTACAGATGTCATACTTTGTGTTCCTGATCCTCTACAGCTATGTGATCATGATGAACTTCCATTACGAAATTTCTGTGTATGAAATAGTCCTTGTTGTCTGGGTGGCCTCACTCTTCACAGAAGAGTTTAGACAGGTACGACATGATAAAGACATGCCAGATAATTCTACAGTCATTGTTAGTTGTCAAAACAGTGGTAGGGACATCATGACATAATGGATTCTCAGAAATTTCAGTATGTACTGTAGCTTCCATGGGGAATGACTCCACCTAGTGCCACCTGAATTTTGTTGCCTAAAATTATTTTGTCTGAATGTCATCAATGTGGTATTGGTCCTTAAAGTATGGTGAACGAGAAAAAAATGATGATATTCATAAACAAGGTGATTTATGTATTTCTAGAAAGCTTAAGTCTCTAGGAATATGAATAATTGATTTTCAGAAGGTGAAAACGTCTCTAGAACGATGGAGAGATGGTGTTTTGAGACCCTTTTTAGACCACGTGAACCCGATCTGACAGTGAAATTTTGATGACCAAAATTATAACGTCACGAAATGAACAAATCAGCCCTGCACTGATGCGCTGTGCATGCTACACGGCGCCGTGGTTCAATTCAAAGCGTGAATTCCGCATGATGACCTGAGTGCAGCGAGGTGTATGTGTCTTGTTAACACAATCAGGCACAAGTGAGTTATAATTTCACTTATTGAATCCATCTTCCTTCGAATTACCATTAAGTATACAGATGACAACCTTTTTAGACTTCTACTTGAGCTTTCGTGCCTCAGTCTTGACTCTCAACGGCTCGCAGTTGGTCCTAGCCTAGGCACTCTAGAACCAGAACTCTGACCTACGTACATGTAGTATGTACTCGTAATCACGTATAGGCCTAACGTTAAGTTAGATGATCTGTTAGATCAAACGTCAAGGGTTAGACCTGCAAAGGTCAATATTTCAGTTAGGTTTTACTTTATTTCCTAACATACGAACTTAGTCAGGTACATAATTATATCATGAATTCTTACATCTAGATTTGTGTACGTGTGCATGTCACTGACGGTAGCTATTTAGCTGGAGTGAAATGAAGCAGGGCAGTGACCGTCGCCGGTAGACTCTGAAGAAATTACGTTGTAACATTAGGCCTACCGTCGGTTGCAAGCTGTGCGTTAAAATTGTTGGGTACTAACGTTAGTAACATGTTACAGTATTACTGTTACTACTCTGGAGCCCTAGCAATAGCTTGAGCTCCACACTGAATAAAATATGTTAGGTGTGGACGTTTAGCTTAGGATCATGGTGGGGGAAAAAATGTTTTTAAAGTGACAGTTGAATGAAATTAACGGAATTGAAATAGTTTCATATCGAAAGTACGGTACCCCCGCTGATTCCGACGTTGGTTTGTTTTCACTGCTCTCCCTGACCCCGTGTCACATCAATACAATGCCCGACCGCCACGCACGGCAATAGACCATCTTGTACATTAGCAAGTTACAGAATTTCCACATTTTTACGCAGTGCATGAATGCATATGTTTCGAGAAACAGGTCAAAGCATATTTCTAGGTCCCTAAGTAATTGCACTGGGTAATAAAGTATCGTGCTTCATTTCTTCGCTTCCTTTGCCCTTTTTCATGCCATGCTAGGCCTCGGTAGGCTAGGGCCTAGATTAGATCTACTAGGCCTAACTTTGTTAGGCCTGCTTGAAAAGTGAGGTTAGCAAATTCGAGTAATTTAATCGAGCATACGAAACTGTACTCACCAGTTCCCCTGTAGGCCTAGGTTGTATTTGCCGGTAATGTGATGGCATGCTAAATCGTCTTTTTGGTTTTGTTTTGTTTTCGTTTGTATTTGTAGTTTGAACATCATCGTCGTGTGCCTGCTGCTGGCAAATCTCCTCACACAGAAATCCTGCACACAACTTGATCTCTGGTGCATTCTAGGGCCAGCTAGCTACTAGTAGAAGTAACCGTTAGACATTTTCTAGAAGCATTAGACCCTAGTTAGTAGAACCTCTAACGTTACTAGTAGTAGGCCTAGTACAGTACTAGTACTACTACTAGGCCTATACTAGACCACTCTAGTCTCTAGCTGGATGCATGCTGACAGTTCGCTAGGTGTGTCATGCCGCCCGCTGGCTAGCTAGGCCCATATCGATATCAAGAAAGTCAACCTTAGCATCAGTCGGACACATTGCACAATACAAGCGCAGCCCTTATGCCGAAATACGGACTGGTTTATTGCTATGGTGCACCAAAGTAAATAATGTTCGGTACTATGAAAACAATATGAAAATTAGGAATTTAGTACAAAATCAATGCAAAATGTTACTCTTATGTCAAAATCAAGGGCATCAACATCATTACACAGAGCCTTCGGTTTTTTTAAACAAAATTATCAGCGGGGAAGTGATATTGTAACAGAACCAGACACGGTTCCTTTTGGCGCACCATAACAAAACACAACAACCCGGACGCGTCGACGCACTCCATCCACACAGGGGGCTCCGTTGCCTCTCCCACACTTCTCATGCCGTCAAACCCCCGTTTGAGGCGAGACCCCATCGCCAAACGAAGCTGATGGGGTGCTATACCCCCCTAACGATTCCTCGTTTGAGAAGTGGGAGTAGATGTATTTGCCCACTGCAAAATAACTTTCTACTCAGGCGTGGCAAACCTGGAGGCCAAGCCAGGGTTTAATGACTGCAACAGCTGTCATATTACGTAAGAGCATGATAAGGATATCTGCCTGTGGCAGACCATTCAAAGTGCACTCAATTTTCTTTTATTCTTTCTAAAGTTTTAGATTTTATATTCTATTGAGAAATTCTATAGTCATCCGTTTTGAATTTCGAACGAAAAAATTTGACCCATAAATAACGAAAATACAGGAATAAGAAGGAGAGCATTGTAGAAGTTTGTCGACACACACACCCACCATGGAGCTACATAGCCCATGCCAAAACCAAAACAATCTCCTCCTCTCGTGGGTGCCCCCCCCCCCCCCCCCCCTCGTGGCGGTGACTGATGCTTATATTAGGCCAGGGTCAAGAAACAGGTGTTTTATATCTTTGGTTTTTAAGTCCTTGATTGCCAAGATATGCACTGGCATTGTCTACAGGGGTGTAGCTTCTTCAAACGAGAGATTTGCCTCATGTCTACTACCCAGACTTTGCCACTGTCACTATCAGTGTCATTGTCACTGCCATTACTCAATTCATTCTCGATGTCAAACTCAAAGTCTTTCTGTACAATATAAGGTAAAAATTAGACGTTTTAATGTTTCAGCCGAGAAAGTAGATGCGACTAAAGACAGGCCAGATATTGCATCCGCTCACCAAGAAATATGTGCTTTACGAATGGCGGCCTCGATGTCCGGCATTTGCTCTCGCTGCACTCGTAAAGGATTTTGTTCATTTCGTGACGTCATATTTTAGGGCTCGAAAAAGACAGCTGTTCCGGAGCGAAAATCGTGAAGTAAATCAGTCAGTTTTAACTCGTGATTTCTCATGGGTGCGAATATCTTTTAATAAGTGACATTGAATATCTGTAATTTTAGGAGACATTTCCCTCTGCTTTGACACCTTCTTTTGTATGATTTTCTTGATTTTAATGTCTCGTTCGCCATACTTTAAAGGGTGTGTACAGTTCTGGTCGGGGTGAGGATTTAGCTTTTAACGTTTTGCGAGACATTCAGAAACCACTCTGTGAGATGTCAAAGAGCATGCAATTCTTAGGGGTATCAAAAGTTTATTTGATGAAAATCGGTTTTGAAATGTCAGAAATATCCAAAAACAAGGTAAAACAAAGAGATCCTAATAAAGTTAGGGCATGTCGCCTTTTATTATTATCACTTTTAGGGATATCTCAGCCATTTGAAAACCAATTTTCATCAAATAAACGTTGAATCCTTCTTAAAATCACATGCTCTTTCATATTTCATAAAAGGTTTCTCATTATCTCACTTAGGAAAGTTCAAAACATGAATCCCCACCTCAACCACTACTGTACAGTCCCTTTAAGGATAAGTGCATTGTGATGAAAAGTCATTTTGAAATTTTTTGTAAGCTTGGAATTCAGTACCTGCTTTTATATCAGCACTTCAGTACCTTATCATGACTTATATGCAAAAAGCTTACACACAGCAGTTGGTCCCAATTATTAAAAGCAGAAGATTGAAAGTCAGAGCTTTAACCCTTGTGATTATCAGTTCACTGGCAATTAAAAATAAAAGCTCGGAGAATGTTAATGTTCTAAGAACTTGTATGCCATCCTTAGGTGTCAAAGTTTGATTAATGCTAACTAAGCTGCTTCTTTGAGGGAAATGATTGTTCAGTTTTATTTGCATCGATAAAGCTTGTCCTCATAGGAATTGATGAATTATGTGCAAGTATATTTACCCATCAGTGTGGCTGCATTTAGGCATTATTCAGGCAATGAAGATGTGAGGTAATTTTGATTATTCTGTGTGCCTCTCTATTTACGATTGCAGAAATGATATTCTCTGCCACTAAATTTTTGTCATCTCTTTGTATGTTTACTATATAATCTCTTATTCGATTTGTATAGATTGCCCAGGGAGAGAGTTCAAGCTGGAAAATCAGACTCTATGCTTGGATCTCGGACTACTGGAACCTGATTGACCTGGCCACATTGACATTGTTTGGAGTTGGCTTTGCCCTGCGATTCTTCCAACAATTCCTCAGTGCAGCAAGAATCGTTCTGTCTCTAAACCTTATTATTTTCTACATCCGATTGCTGCACATCTTTTCAGTAAGCAAGCAGCTGGGACCAAAGCTCATCATGATTCAGAGAATGGTAAGACAAAATGGAAGATGTCATAGGGATCAAATATTTCGTATTTTCATTTGTATTAGAAAGAAGTGTCAGTGTTTTACCCAGGAAATTGTAATACCACATTGACCAGCAATAAGGCTGCACCTTTTTATAGCTGCATCCCAACTTTGGCAACCAAAAAATAAACAAAAATACTGAAGAATTTTATTGTGATATAAAGTTTCAGCAGTGTTCTGTTGTACTTTGTGTCAAAGACTTTATTTGATGTCCCCCAAATTGGCATGAAAAAAAAGAAAAAGAAATAGGAGGTGATGACAAAAACTAGTTGTCACTTGATTGTGGAACATGCATTTGTAGATATGTTTGTCAGATTGATTCATTCATTGTATGATATGGCATTGCTCATTGGCATATTGCATAGCCCTATACATGATTATACAATAATTTGCCTAAGCAGGTGATTTGCTGGGCTGGTCAGACCATGATTTGGTTGTGCCGGTAAGGCTGCACCTCAAGTTTACTACCTCACTTATGTGAAAAATAGTATGACAGAAGTGATTATGCTTTGTACTGCAGATGTTTGTCAACATAAACATTGTGTCAGTGATTCATGTGATTGTTTTATCTCATAGAAGCCAATCCTGAATTAATTCACAAAACAAATATATAACGCAATTTTGAAGTTATTCATTTTTAATACAACATTTAGTTGCGTAGAAAACAGTATGGATCTGCCATCATGAGATGCAATTGTAAAAATGAGGGATGTACTGAGTCAAGTGACAGGGGTTGTCACATTTGATTGTAGCGCCATCAATAATTTGTAGCATTTGTGTGTTTTGTTTGTTTGTTTCTTATTACTATGTTGTAAATATTTGTACATGTACATTTTCTTTCAACCAACAACAAATGCAAGATGGTAGACCTGGTACTGTTCTTCTGCATCCTGTCTGTGTTCCTGATTGGATATGGCATTGCCTCCCAGGCCATCCTCTTCCCAAATGAGACAGATGTGAATCTCATCTTCCGAGGCGTCCTGATGCGATCCTACTTTCAGATCTTTGGCGAGCTCTTCCTTGAAGTCATTGAAGGTTGTTGTTAAACCATGGCAATGCATGTTTTGCTCACCTAAGCCAAACTGTTCTCTTTTTCACCATGTAAAACAGCACGAATACAGTTTCTCAACACATCACCTGCAATTACTCTATAGATGTAGTTCCTCATTTTTGCAAATGTAGCTATCTGCAGGATGGCAAAACAGAATGGTTATCAATCTTAAAACAAAGGCTTGTTCTTTTTGCACTTTTTTTTTTTTATTATTCACAAAATTTTGACACACAATCATGATTCAAAGCTAATTTGGGTTTTCTTTGTAAAATGCACATGCCATATCTTTGTTATTTACATCACAATTTGTCATTTTGGAGTAGAAGAATTCCTCCAGCAGTACAAACCTAAAACGTAAGGCTTCATTCTGTATCATTTGCCCGACAGATACTGTAAGACTACTTGGTTTTTATAAGACAACACTCACAAAAAAGGAAAACACCCTTGATATATGTCATTTGCAAATGCTATGATTATTTTAAGGTGATCCTTTGAGTTTCCTTGCTAATTCTGTATGTAATTTTTAGACAAAATTTGACATACTTTAATTCAAATATTCTGAGGTGTCATTTTTCTGAATAAGTGAAGGTGAATGCACTTGGTAGTGTTTTTTTTTTTTGTTTTTTTTTTTTTGTACAATAGGGCATCTACCAGTATAGTTTAGATGTGATGGTTGAGATTCAAAAGACAAAATCGCATTTCTTCTTAATTGAATTCTCTCTTGTAGGAGTTGATTGCTCTACCAATGGCACAAACATTGATGGAGTAGAAGTCAACCCTTGCCCAGAATACTCCTGGATGGGCATCATTCTTCTTGCCATCTACATGATGATCAGCAATGTTCTCCTCCTTAACCTCCTCATTGCTATGTTCAGGTTTGATAGAGATCTGTTGTTACTTCATCCCTTCTCCTTTGGAATAGATTTGATAGATGCTTGTCAAATGGAAATTTGAATATTTGATAAAGAAAATATTTGTCACAACCATTATTTCATAAGCCTGGTGTCAGTCTAATTTGACACTTGAGAACTTTGTATTTGTCACTGTATTGTATGATGTTTGAAAAAAAATACTTAAAAGAACTTTGTGTGGTTTAAACTTCAAATGCATCTCATGTACCCTTATGTATTCAGAGAGAAAGGAAAGGAAATCCAACAATTCAGTTTTTCACTGAAAAATAATGTGAAAGGAGGTGCATCGAAAATACACTCTGCAAAAAAAAGAAAGTAAACATTTTTTCCAGTTCATATTTTTCATAGAAGATTTTGATAAAAATCATTGTGTCATATACCGTACTAAAGTTATTTAATTGGCTATCAACCTCGTAGGTTTGTACAAAGGGAAACTTTGCACATGAGTAAACACATTCGTTTTTGTCGAGTCCACCAGAGGTGCGGGGAGACTAAGGGATTGCCTGCAGAATCTGTCTGTCTGTCGTCCAAACTTGGATGGTATATGTACCTTGGGGAGTTGAAGGTCACCACAAGGTCAAAGTCACAGACAGGGGTCAACAAACTTTTAGGGCACAATGTTAAGTTTTTACGGCACGTTTCAATTATGGTTCAAAACTTTTGATGCATATGTTTGTTTGTGACCAAACTTGGATGGGAGATGTCCCTTGGGGAGTTGAAGTTCATCACAAGGTCAAAGGTCACAGACAGGGGTCAATGAACTTTTAGGGCCCAATGTTAAGTTTTTACAGTGTGTTTCGATTATGGCTCATAACTTTTGATCCATATGTCCGTTTGTGACCAATCTTAGCTGGTAAATGTCCCTTGGGGAGTTGAAGGTCACCACAAGGTCGTAGGTCACAGGCGGGGGCAATGAACTTCCGGGAGTTAGAAAAACATCAATTTTTTCTACGCGAATGGGCGAGACACATTTTGGCACTTGCCTTGTCCTCCAGGGCTCAAAAGTAAAAATTGCAAAAATTGACATATTGAGCAATTCATTTGCCATGTCCTTCAAGGTAGCAATAATAACAAAAGACCACTTTAACGCTATGAGAGACATGAATGAAAAAGCAGAAATTAGTTTTCATTCCCTTGTTTCTTTTTATATTCTTAACCAAAAACATACTGGGAAGCTAAAAGGGGAACATAAGAATTTTCTGGCTACTCAATATTTAAATGACATATGGAGTAAGCAGCAAAGGTGATAAAATGGACATAATTTCTTGTTTCATTTTTTACTTAAGGAATTTAAGACTTCATGAGACCAATTCAAGAATGAAATATTCCAAATTTTCTTAATTTGGAATAACATTTCAATTTCTACCATCTTTGTTATCATTGCTTCTTCTCTTATGTCTTTGGAATATGGATTTGACATAAGATTCTTCATTTTCTTCCATTATTTTTTTGCCTTTTTCTTTGGAGGGTTACAGAGATATAGAAATCATAGGTTGATTTTTGCCAATTAATTTACATTTCTTATTGTGTTGACTTTGTCTTTTGTTCTCATTGTTATATGGAAGAGCACATATTTTGAATGACAACTTATTCATTTTTGCAATTTTTACTCTTGTGCCTTGGAAGAGAAAAACGAATGTGTTCACTCATGCGTAAAGTTTCCCTTGTTATTGACTAACTAGGTTGAGAGCCAAGTAAATTTCCTTTAGCATGATATATAAAACATTGATATTAGCCAAATAATCTATGAGAAAGATGAACTTGAAAAAGTGTTTACTTTCTTCTTTTTTTTTTTTTTTTTTTTGCTTTTTGCTTTTTTTTATTTGCTGAGTGTAGATATGCTTTCCCTGATGTGATCATATGTTCTATACTGGTGTATTTAGTCCTTTCTACATTTTTCATTCTGTATACATTACTCTTGACTGTTGATGAATCTGTTGAAAGAAAGGAATTATAGCACTGAACCTTTCAATCATACCAAATAACATGAACTTTTCGGATAGAATATTCTTTGCGCCTCATGGCTATTGTGTATTCTGCCTTTGACACTTGTAACTGTAAGTGATATCTTGCACACATGAAATGCTTTAATGTCATATCTTCATGAAACTCAAGTTCAAGGAAGTATATAATTTGGCATAATTCCACATCTGTGGTTATTTCTAAATGTATCAATTATTTTTTTAGGTGTTTTAAGGAATTTCAAACCCTGTATACTTTTTGAACCCTTCAACTGTTATCTGCAGTTACACATTCTCGGCCATCCAAGACAACACAGACATCTTCTGGAAGTTACAGCGCTATGATCTCATCAAAGAGTACTTCAACCGCCCCCCTCTGACCCCTCCCTTCATCTTCATCTCACACTTCTTCTACCTGATTCGATTCATCCTCCAGTGCTGCTTTCATACTTGTAGCCACTGGAAAATTCCTGAACTTAGTAAGCATTATCCTGTTGAAGACTAGTCCAGAGTATACTCATGCAGGTGTTGTTATAGCAATATCAACTCATCCTCGAAGGGTTAAAGACTTATTTGAGCAGGTTGTTCAAAGGGATGGTTGTAACACAATTTTTTTTTTGGCAAAATTTTAAAAAGATGTAACAGAGATAAAGTTATTGATTGATGCATTTTTTCAAAGCAAAGGACATACATAACCATTCAACTGAAAATGTGTTAGTGCATCAGAC